>NC_073399.1:11253822-11448822 GCF_028641065.1 Leucoraja erinaceus | reverse complement strand
ACCAGTTCTCTATCCACATCAATACTGAACCCCCAATGCCATGTGCTTTAAGTTTGTATACTAATCTCTTATGTGGGACCTTGTCGAAAGCCTTCTGGAAGTCCAGATACACCACATCCACTGGTTCTCCCCTATCCACGCTACTAGTTACATCCTCGAAAAATTCTATAAGATTCGTCAGACATGATTTACCTTTCGTAAATCCATGCTGACTTTGTCCAATGATTTCACCACTTTCCAAATGTGCTGCTATCTCATCTTTAATAACTGACTTTAGCAGTTTCCCCACTACCGATGTTAGACTAACTGGTCTGTAATTCCCCGTTTTCTCTCTCCCTCCCTTCTTAAAAAGTGGGGTTACGTTTGCTACCCGCCAATCCTCTGGAACTACTCCAGAATCTAAAGAGTTTTGAAAGATTATTACTAATGTATCCACTATTTCTGGAGTTACTTCCTTAAGTACTCTGGGATGCAGCCTATCTGGCCCTGGGGATTTATCGGCCTTTAATCCATTCAATTTACCCAACACCACTTCCCGACTAACCTGGATTTCACTCAATTCCTCCAACTCCTTTGACCCGCGGGCCCCTGCTATTTCCGGCAGATTATTTATGTCTTCCTTTGTGAAGACGGAACCAAAGTAGTTATTCAATTGGTCCGCCATATCCTGGTTCCTCATGATCAACTCACCTGTTTCTGACTGCAAGGGACCTACATTTGTTTTAACTAATCTCTTTCTTTTCACATATCTATAAAAACTTTTGCAGTCAGTTTTTATGTTCCCTGCCAGTTTTCTTTCATAATCCATTTTTCCTTTCCTAATTAAGCCCTTCGTCCTCCTCTGCTGGTCTCTGAATTTCTCCCAGTCCTCCGGTACGCTGCTTTTTCTGGCTAGTTTGTACGCATCATCCTTTGCTTTGATACTATCCCTGATTTCCCTTGTTATCCAGGATGCACTACCTTCCCTGATTTATTCTTTTGCCAAACTGGGATGAACAATTTTTGTAGTTCATCCATGCAGTCTTTAAATGTCTTCCATTGCATATCCACCGTCAACCCTTTTAGAATTAATTGCCAGTCAATCTTGGCCAATTCACGTCTCATACCCTCAAAGTTACCTTTCTTTAAGTTCAAAACCATTGTTTCTGAATTAACAATGTCACTCTCCATCCTAATGAAGAACTCAACCATATTATGGTCACTCTTGCCCAAGGGGCCACGCACAACAAGACTACTAACTAACCCTTCCTCATTACTCAATACCCAGTCTAAAATAGCCAGCTCTCTCGTTGGTTCCTCTACATGTTGATTTAGATAACTATCCCGCATACATTCCAAGAAATCCTTTTCCTCAGCACCCCTGCCAATTTGATTCACCCAATCTATATGTAGATTGAAGTCACCCATTATAACTGCTTTGCCTTTGTCGCACGCATTTCTAATTTCCTGTTTGATACCATCTCCAACTTCATTACTACTGTTAGGTGGCCTGTACACAACACCTACCAGCGTTTTCTGCCCCTTAGTGTTTCGCAGCTCTACCCATACCGATTCCACAACCTCCAAACTAATGTCCTTCCTTTCCATTGCGTTAATCTCCTCTCTAACCAGCAACGCTACCCCACGTCCTTTTCCTTTATCTCTATCCCTTCTGAATATTGAATATCCCTGGATGTTCAGCTCCCAGCCTTGGTCACCCTGGAGCCATGTATCCGTGATCCCAACTATATCATAATCATTAATGGCTATCTGCACGTTCAACTCATCCACCTTATTACGAATACTCCTTGCATTGAGACACAAAGCCTTCAGGCTTGTTTTTACAACTCTCTTACCCCTTATACAATTACTCCAGCACTTTGTGTCCTTATTAACCAGCATTTGCAGTTCTTCGTTTCAACCATTTGTCAACCGTTCAAAACTGAACCACTTAAGTGGAGCAGCAATATACTTGCTGCCTTACAGCGCCAGAGACCCGGGTCCAATCCTGACCACAGTGTTTTCTACGTTCTCCCTGTGAACGCATGGGTTTTCTCCAGATGCTCCGGTTTTCTCCCACACTCCAAACACGTGCAGGTTTGTAGGCTGTTTAAGAAGGAACTGCAGATGCTGGTTTAAACCGAAGATAGATACAAAAAGCTGGAGTAACTCAGCGGGACAGGCAGCATCTCTGGAGAGAAGGATCTGGTTTGCGTATGAAGAAGGGTCTTGACCCGAAAAATCACCCATTCCTTCTCTCCAGAGATGCTGCCTGTCCTGCCGAGTTACTCCAGCTTTTTGTGTCTATCTTTCAGGTTAATTGACTTCAGTAGAAATTGTGAATTGTCCCTAGTGTGTAGGATAGCGTTAGTGTACGGGATGATCGCTGGTCTGCACGGATTCGGTGGGCCTGGTCGGGACCCTTATTCAGACCCGAACCAGACCTGTATTTCTCAATCAACCAAGCCAAAAGCTGTTTGCGACTTTGATGCTTAGTCATTCGGTATCAGTGGCCTTCCTCTCCTCTCTCACCTTTGCCACACCTCCACTGTTGTTTATTTGCCTTCATGTTGACTTTTCCCAATCATGTTGAAGTGGATTGCTGTGTAACTTCAGTGTAAATATAGCACCCTCTTCTAAGGTCTTTAAAAATCAAGTTCACTTGAAATATACCTAATAGCATCCGATATTTCCAGGATAGCTTGTTAAAAGGACACCTATAGTTCCAGAATCATGAAAGGAGCCAATCCAGGTCATTAAGGTCATAAGGAATAGGAGTAGAATTAAGCCATTCGGCCCATCAAGTCTACTCGGTCTTTTAATCAGGCGGATCTATCTCTCCCTCCTAACCCTATTCTCCTACCTTCTTCCCATAACCTCTGACACCCGTACTAATCAACGTTTAAGATGCTGGAAAAATTGAAGGTAGACCAAAATGCTGGAGGAACTCAGCATCTCAGCAGAACTCAGATGCTCTGAGGCAGCATCTATGGAGAGAAGCAATAGGCGACGTTTTGGGTCGAGACCCTTCTTCAGAGTGAAGGCCACATCACAATCTGAAGAAGGGTTTTGACCCGAAACGTCGCCTATACCTTCTCTCCATATATGCTGCCTCACCCGCTGAGTTCCTCCAGCATTTTTGTCTACCCCCGTACTAATCAATAATCATTATTATGTGCCGGCTCTGTGGTTGTAGAATTTGATAATCCTATTTCTCCATTATTTATCCCATGAACTGTAATTTATTTTCTCTGCAAAGATTTCCCTGAAAGGCCTGGATAGAGTGAATGTGTGGAGGATGTTTCCACTAGTGGGAGAGTTTAGGACCATAGGCCCCAAGTCCGCACGTCTTTATGATGTAGGCGGGAAATCGGTGCACCTGGCGAAAACCCACTCAGCCGAATGGAGTATGTGCAAACTCCACATAGACAGCACCCGATGTCAGGATCGAACACGGGTCTCTGGCGCTATGAGGCAGCAGCTCTACCTGCCGCGTCACTGTGCGCCCTATTGTGCCTCTGCGTGACAATGGAACATTAGTTCAGACCAAAGTCGACCACGGAGAGACCCAAAATGCTGGAGTAACTCAGCGGGTCAGGCAGCATCTCTGGAGAAAGTCTGAAAGTCTCCCTTACTGTTGTGACGTACTCTGTACGGAGTTTGTACGTTCTCCCCCTGACCTGCATGGGCTTTCTCCGATATCTTCGGTTTCCTCCCACATTCCAAAGACGTACAGGTTTGTAGGTAAATTGGCTAGGTATAAATATATATTGCCTCTAATGTGTGTAGGTTAGTGTTCCTGTGTGGGGATCGTTGGTCAGAGCGGACGTGATGGGCTGAAGAGCCTGTTTCCACGCTGTATCTCTAAACTAAACTAAACTATAGCAAAATAGAATTTGAAACACTGTGATATTATCAAAATTAGACCCAGCACAGGAAAGAGGTTAGATAAAGCTTAGAGATATGTTGCAACCTTCTTGGATGTGAGCAATTGTTAGCCCTTTGTGAAAGGCTATTAATGGAAGCAGATATTTAATCAATTTTCAAAGAAGTGGTGCTTATTACAACATTGTTCTACTGAATATACACTTTAGTCATGTGAACGCATGATGTTTAACACCATCTGAAGTGACTCAATAAACCAAGTTGCATAATTCTTTCAGATAAACTCCAAAAGTAATCTTGTCGTACATTGCATGGGAACAAAGATGACTTGCAACATTCGAAATGCATACATCCTATATGTGGCACGGTGGCGCAGCGGTAGAGTTGTGTCCTTACGGCACTTACAGCACCAGAGACCCGGGTTCGATCCTGGCTATGGGTGCTTGTCTGTACGGATGGATAGAATGTAACCTTGGTAGTCCCCATGAACTGCGTGGGTTTTCTCCGGGAACTTCGGTTTCCTGCCACATTCCAAAGACATCCAGGTTTTTTAGGTTAATTGGCTTTGGTATAAAATGTATTAAAAAATTGACCCTTGTGTAGGATAGAGTTAAGGACTTGTCCCACTTGCCGATTTTTTTGGCGACTGCCAGCATAATTGACTGACCTATCAGGTCACCGGAAAAGTCGCGACGTGATGCGGCGTGATGACGTAATGACGCGCGGAGTTTCCTCAAATGTCGCAACATTTTTTTTGTCGCCGCTGGAGTTTGGAATGTTCAAAATCTTTCCGCGACCCTGATACGTCAGTCAATGGCGCCGAAAAAATCGCTAAGTGGGACATGCCCTTAAATGTGCGGGGATCGCTGGTCGGTGCGACTCGGTGGGCCCAAGTGCCGGCTTCCGTACTGTATTTCTAAATGAAACTAAACTAAACTAAACTAAACTGTAGTTTAACTGGGAAGAATGCTTTGTGATAGTCTCACAAGGTACAATGCGATTTCAGATAAGATATAGGTTCGTGGGTAGTGGGTGGGTCAATGGCAGTGTTTCTTACGGCAATGTTACACAATCACCCCCAACCTACCAGGAAAGCAGAGATGTAAAGATACTACTTCAAAAAAAATTAAATCCTAGCAATGCTTTTAAGAGATATCTTGAACATTCTCAGAAAACCTCACAGATCATTAACTACTATCATCCATGGCAGGTTCAAACAGAAAGGGCCGCCAATTCTTCTGCGATGAGATGGTTGCTATTAACGTGCTGGAGTAACTCAGTGGGTCAGACAGTCCTGACCTGAAACATTGTCTATCTATGTCCTGCACAGATGCTGTCTGACCCACTGAGTTACCCCAGCACATGATGTTCAATGCAAGATTCCAGCCTCTGCTGCTCCTTGTGTCTCCTATTTGCTTTTAACCTTTTGCAGATCATTTTTGTACTGTTCTGTTTCCCCTCTCACAACAACCCCGCTGTTTATGTAAGGCCATTAAAAACTACAACCTCTAAATAAGCTCTGATTTACATAGACTTGGGGGCATTGGGTTTGTCTATTTGCAGTATTATTTTTTGTTTTTAATGTATGTGTGTATATGTGTGTGAAGATAGACATAAAAAAAATGGAGCAACTCAGCAGGTCAGGCAGCATTTATTGAGAAAAGGATTAGGTGACGTTTTGGACCTTCTTCTCAACTCGAAACGTCACCTATTCCTTTTCTCCAGAGATGCGGTCCAACCTGCTGAGTTAATCCACCTTTTTCTGTCAATCTTTGGTTTAAACAAGCATCTACAGTTCCTTCCTACACACACACGCACGCACGCACGCACGCACATACACATACACACGCACGCACGCACACACACACACACACACACACACACACACACACACACACACACACACACACACACACACACACACACACACACACACACACACACACACACACACACACACACACATATAGACCAAGTGGGACCCGTTGGGTCCCTGTCACAATGGAGGCCTGGTCCCCCAACGCAACCCATTCCCCTTACTCCAACACAACCCCGTTCCCTCAACGCATTATTCCAGCATTCACCCATAGCCGACAACTGTGCAGGGGCTGCTCATTTCTCAGCCTCCCTTATTTTTAAACTTAAAACAAAAATGCATTTGCCTTTGCTAGCTAGCAGAACTCAATGTACTTGGATAGCAACAATTCATAGGTAATCGAGGGTAGTCGAAGGTAGTCAAAGGTAGTCGAATGCAGTGATAGATATTCTTCAACATAGTCGAAGGGAGGTCGAAGGAGATCGATGGAGGTTGTCTTCACTCTCCACTATTCAATGTCCAATTTTCCCGGAGCTAGTCGAAGCTGGTCTTCAACATAGTCGAAGGAAGTCAACAACATGACATTTTTTCAAACTCTCCTGAACTCTTCTAAACTCGCCAATTAGGTCACCGCAGTGGGACAGCCCCTTAAGAATGTAATTGTTCTTTCTGGGACAAATGACAATAACACATTGTTGACCTCTTTGCCCATCATGTTTTGTTGAAGTTTAGTTGACAACCACGTGGCTACAGTCATAATCATATAAACCACTGCAGGTGATCAGAGGCTGGAACGGTCTGAAATAATGTATAGCTTAGTTTTAGTTCAGTTTAGTTTATTGTCACGTGTACCGAGGTGCAGTGCAAAGCTTTAGTTGCGTGCTAACCAGTCAGCGGAAAGACAGTACAATCGAGCTGTTTACAGTGTATGGATTCATGATAAGGGAATAACATTTAGTGCAAGATAAAGCCAGCAAAGTCCGATCATGTCCAACAAAGCATTTACATGAAGGAGCATTGGAGAAACCAAAAAAACAATAAAACATCAGATGCTGGGAATCTGAACCATGTCTATGGTCGGTGTTACAAATAGCAAGGATGTGGGAGATGTTTACAGGGCCCACTGTACTAAGAAAAAGAGCTCTGGTCCTTTTAGATAGAATTTGTGTGTTTGGGAGCTGTTCTCAGGGTAGTGTTGATGAATCGGTGCACGGAATTTTAGAAAAATATTGGAATACATAGGAATCAGGGTTACATTAATGGCAGGTATAACCTAAATATGAGTCCATTGAATATAGACCTCCCGGTCTCTATGTAAATATAGTTAAGTGTTTAAAAGAGAACTTATATATATAAAAATAAAAAGATAAGAAGAAAAAAAAAGAGAAAAAAAGAGAAAAAATAAAAAAAACAAAACCCCCCTAAACTAAAGAGAAAAAAAAAAGCAAAACAGAATCTGGGCTTCAAAGAGTTTCAACAATTTAAGTCCCTGCTTGTCGTCAAGTCCGTTCCACCGTATAACGGTGAAAAAAAATTATTATAATAGTTGGAGAGGGGACAGTCTATGTCGTATGAAAATGTTGAATAAATCTTCCCCAAGTCCTATCAAATTTAACCAAGGGTTCAACAATGTCACTCCTAATTTTTTCTAAATTTAAACATGATATTGTTTCAGAGTACCAATGGAGCGTGGTCGGAGGATTAGAATCTTTCCATTTAAATAAAATAGATCTTCTGGCAATTAATGTGGTAAAAGCAATCAGCTGATGGGCGGAACGGGGCTGATGGATAGAATCTAACATTGGTAGCCCAAAAAATGCAGCAATAGGATGAGGTTGTAAATCAATACCTAAAACTACAGAAATAATATCAAAAATGTCTTTCCAATATTTTTCCAAAAGTGGGCAGGACCAAACTACATGAGTCAATGAGGCCACTTCTGAATTACATCTGTCACAGGTATTTATATGACCATAAAACGAGCTAACTTATCTTTTGACATATGAGCTCTGTGAATCACCTTGAATTGTATCAAAGCGTGTCTTGCACACATTGAGGAAGTATTAACTAATTGAAGAATCCTCGCCCATTTCTCTATAGATAAAGAAATTTGAAGTTCTCTTTCCCAGTCATTCTTAATTTTATCAAATGTATCTTTTTTAAAATTAAAAATCTACTCATAAATAGTCGTTATTAAGCCCTTCTGATAAGGGTTCAAATGTAAATTTTTTTTCAAGATATCGGTTTGATGTGGTAACGGAAAAAAGGGTAGAGTAGCCCTCAAAATTGTCTAATTTGTAAATATCTAAAATTTGTGAGCTAGGTAAATTATATTTATTGGAAAGTTGTTCAAAAGACATAAAACAACCATCCGAAAACAAATCACGAAAAGCTACTAATCTCTTCCTCTTCCATACCAGATAGGCTTGATCAGTGCTAGAAGGTTGGAAGAAAAAATTAGATATGATAGGACTCGATAAAATAAAAGCATTCAATCCAAAAAAAGTACGAAATTGAAACCATATTCAAGTGTATGTCTTAATATTGGGTTAGTTGTATATTTATTCAATCTTGTAATTGTAAAAGGTAACGAGGCCCCTAGAATAGAAGCCAATGATAGCCCTTGCATGGAATCACGTTCAAGATTTATCCATCCTAGACATTGGGTATCTTCTAAATCATTTGTCCAAAACGTTGAATAGCGAGCATTAATTGCCCAATAGTAAAATCTAAGGTTCGGCAGTGCCAAACCACCATCTTTTTTAAATTTCTGTAAGTATTTTTTACTTAGGCTGGAATTTGTATTCTGCCATATATATAAAGACATTTTGGAGTCAATGATATCAAAGAAAGATTTAGGAATAAAAATTGGTATCATCTGAAATAAATATAAAATATAAATATAGTACTTTTTCCCCATGACGTCTGTGTCCTCCCACACTCCAAAGACGTACAGGTTTGTAGGTTAATTGGCTTGGTATAAATGTAAAGTGTCCCAAGCGCGTGTGTGTTGGGTAGTGTTAAAGTGCGGGGACTGCTGGACGGTGCGGACCTGGTGGGCCGAAGGGCCTGTTTCCGCGCTGTATGTCTAAACTAAACCAAAACCAAATAAAGTGCTGGAATATCTGAGCGAGTCAGGCAACATCTGTGGAGATAGACACAAAATGCTGGAGTAACTCAGCGGGACGGGAAGCATCTCTGGAGAGATGGAATGGGTGACGTTTCGGGTCGAGGCCCATCTTGTGGAAGGTGCAGGTCAAGACACCTTCTTCAGTCTCCAGCACTTGGTGAATTACAAAGATTCGAGCATCTGTAGTTTGTTTTGTATGTACAATTCCTCTTGCCTCTTGCCAATCAAGTATGTTGCTTTGTCCTCAATGACAGATAGATTGTTGAGAGTGGTTGATGCTGTAATCATTCAGGCAAGTAGACATTATTTCATCACAATCCTAATTTGGGACTTGTAGGTGCTGGAAACCACTTTGGGGTGTCAGGGCATGAATCACTCACCACACAATACCCAGCCTTTAACCGACACTTGTAGCCACAGTCTGCATGTCACTAGCCCTATTAACTTTCTGGTTGAATTGATGATGGGGGGTTATCATTGATGGTTGTGCCTTTGAATGTCAATAGGCAGTGGTTCAACTCCCTTTTTTATTGCTGGAGGAAGTCACTGTGGTGCTCATGTTTGTTTCAAAAGTTACTTGTCGTGAATGAGCATGAACCTGTGTGCTCTCACAACTGTTGCATGTAGCTGAGTTTAGTTTAGAGATGCAGCGCTGACACCTTCGGCCCACCGAGTCCATGCCGACCAGCGATCCCCGTGCACTAGCACTATCCAACACGCTAGGGACAATTTACAATTTTATCGAAGCTAATTTACCGACAAACCGATACGTCTTTGGAGTGTGGGAGGAAACCGGAGCACCCGGACACGGGGAGATTGTACAAACTCCGTACAGACAGCACCTGTAGTAGGATTGAACCCTAGTCTCTGGCGCTGTAAAGGGCATGTCCCACTTTCCCGAACTAGTCACGACTTCTCCTGCGTTATTCACGAATTCTCCCGAGTTTTCAAACTCACAGAATGTTCGTAACGAGTCCATAGTCCGTAGGAGACCGTGGATATATCGTAGCGGCTCGTTATGCCAGCCGTAGGTACTCGGGGCTTTCTTTTTATTCCTGGACATTTTTCATCAGGCTGGAAAAAACGTCTCGACTTACCTGATGCCCCGAGTACCTACAGCTGGCATAACGAGCAGCTACAATATACCTATGGACTCCTACGGACTCGTTACGAACATTCTGCGAGTTTGAAAACTCGGGAGAATTCGTGAATAACTCGGGAAAGTGGGACAGGCCCTTTAGATAGCAACTCTACCGCTGCGCTACCGTGTTGGCACAGATAGTTCCGTAAAACCATGACATCGGAGCAGAATTTGACCATGGCTGATCTACTTTTCCCTCACAACCCCATTCTCCTGCTTTCTCCCAGTAACCTGATGCCCTTCCTAATCCAGAATCTATCAATCCCCGCTTTAAAAATACCCAGTGTCTTGACCTCCACGGCTGTCTGAATTCCACATATTCACCACTATATGGCTAAAAAAAAAAATTAAGGTACATCCTTTTATACTGAGGTCGTGCCTTGTGGTCCTTGATTCTCCCATTACTGGAAACATCCGATCCACGTCAACTCTATTCAGGCCTTTCATTATCTGGCAGATTTCAATGTGGTTCCCGCCTTATCCTTCGAAGCTTGTACGGTGTTTGTCCGTTATCCCCGTGACCCGCGTGGCTTTTCCCCGGGTGCTCCGGTTTCCTCCCGCACTCCAAAGACGTGCAGGTTTGTAGGTTCATTTGGCTTCGGTAAAAATTGTATCTCGGAAAGTGCTAGTCCACGGGGTGATCGCTGGTCGGCGTGGACTCGGTGGGCCGAAAGGCCTGTTTCCGCGCTGTATCTAAATTACAGCACATAGCGCTGGTAACAAGGTATCAAGAGTAGATAACAGAATACTTCTTCAAAGTGCTCTGAGTTGCTCTTCAACATGATCATGATCTTTTGTTTTGTTCAAAGTGCATTTTTGGACTTTTGATAGAGGACGTTTGTAGCTTGAACATTAACTCCTATATTTACCGTTGTTTTAATGCCAGGATAAATGTTTGCGTTCCATTTAACCTGAGAGTCAAAGTTCAGTCCAACTCCTGTTTAAAAATGAAGCTCCAAGCCGATAATGATTCTGTTGTCTAAACAAAATCGTGAAGAAGAATACCAAGTATTACATTTCCAGTGTAATTTTGCCGTCTGAGTGGAATGGCTGACACAGGTTTCTGATGCAGAATGACTCTCACAGGTTGCGATGTGCATTTCTGGGGTACAGTGCAGTTGGACTGCAGAGACATGGCATCAACAGCTATGCCAACACCAGGTATTGGTGAAGACATTGCAAGCCAAGTCAAGACAAGTCAAGTTTGCGGACAAGTGGACATGTGTGGTGAGATACTGCTACAATAAAGATTTCGCTTGCATCAGCATCACGGGCACATAACGCACAAAACTTAAATCATACACAGAGGGGTGGCACGGTGGCGCAGAGGTACTGGGATTTCCCCGGGTGCTATGAATTCCTCCCGCAGTCCAAAGACGTACAGGTTTGTAGGTTCATTGGCTTTGGTAAAAATTGTAAATTGTCCCAAGTATGCAGGATAGTGCTAGCGTACGGGGATCGTCGGTTGGCGAGGACACGGTGGGCCGAAGGGCCTGTTTCTGCACTGTATCTCTAAACTGTACTAAACCAAAATAAATGGCAGGTCAGGATATGGTAAATGCATCGGCCCAGCCACAGGATAGAGCCTAGTCTGCAAGTGGCCTTCAAGCTGGCTGGCACTATGCCGGGGCTTTGAGGCAATTTCAAATGTTTGAAGGATTTTTGAGAGGAAATGTTACATTTCTAGTTTCCTCCTGAAATTATAGGCAGCTCTGCAGTGCCAACAGGAAATCAAAAGATCCCACCCATTTATTTGTCTAGGTCCAGATCTTTAAACATGGCAACAGGTACTTCATTCCGTCGTGTGATATTCCAAAGATAACTGCCAGAGCCACCATATTTATCCACTGCACGGTGCCAATGGTTTGGTTCTTTCTGCCCTCGGGAGTTCCCCTGATACACGGCAACTATGAGAATTGTTGATGCTGAGACAATAGACAATAGACATAGGTGCAGGAGTAGGCCATTCGGCCCTTCGAGCCAGCACCGCCCTTCACTGTGATCATGGCTGATCATCCACAATCAGTACCCCGTTCCTGCCTTCTCCCCATATCCCCTGAGATTGGAGTTGCCTGTGAGCCTATTGGGTATTGGTCTGTTGAACTAATCGGTAGTGCAACAAGTGGCAAAATAACATTTTTGATACTTATAAAAAGTGCTTTGAGTACAATCAGCCATGAACTAGTAACTGGAACTCAATGTGACCTTACAGCTACAACATTTCTTGGAACCATCCAGATAATTCTGCTGATTCCGGTACATTCCATGCATGTATTATCCAACAGATGGAACCTTCCAGAATGAGAGTTTGTTTCCAACTTCCAACAATCAATGTGAGCTAGTTGGTTCACCCTGTCGTCTTTACAGTGTTGATTGATTTTTCTCTGGTGCGTTCAATAGCTGCAAAACATGCAATTGGCACAAACAGACGACCGCTGTTCACAATGTTTATCAATAATCTAGACTCTAAAGTTCAGGTTCCAAATTTTGAGGTGATCGTGCTTTGAGAATGTAATTAATACAGAGAGGGCAACATGGTGGTGCAGCGGTAGCGTTGCTGCCTCATAGCACAAGAGACCAGGGTTCGATCCTGACGATGGGCGCTGCCTGTACGGAGTTTGTATGTTCTCCACGTGCACGGCCTGCTTCTTTTCTTCGGGTGCTCCGGTTTCCAACACACTACAAAGACTTACAGGTTTGTATGTTAATTGGCTTCGGTAAAATTGTAAATTGTCCCTAGTGCCGTAGGATAGTGCTAGTGCAATCGCTGGTTGGCCCGGACTCGGTGGGGCAAAGGGCCTGTTTCCGCGCTGTATTGCTACAGTCTAAAGTCTAAAGGGAAAGTGATAAAATACAGGAAGGTGTTAATAAGCTTGGAAGTAGGGTTTGTAATTGCCAAATGAACTTCTATTTAGTTAAGCATGACGAGGTGCACTTTGGTTGAATGAGGAGTTGGTGGACAGCTTGTAGTGTAATAAAGTCACGGCTTGAAATTCAATTGTAAAGTGCTTTTATTTTAGCTTCATGCAGCTGAAAATCAATCCGCTTCTGGAGTGAAACAGAGCATCAGAAAACTGCAGATTGCTGGATTCCCCACAAAAGATCTCCACAGCTTCCAAATAAGCTCTGAATTATGTACATCGATTATTATTGTTATTTTTGCACAATTATTGTTTGTTTGTTTTTTATGTGTACATATATGTGCGTGTGTGTGTGTGTATATATACACATGCATGTATGTATATATATTAATATAATATGTGTATGTTTGAGTATTTGTATATATACACACACTGAACTTTTTTTTCTGTTTATTATATTGTTTACAGTGTACTGTGTACTGAAGATAGACACAAAACGCTGGAGTAACCCAGCGTCTTTGGAGAAAAGGGTCTCGACCCGAAACGTCACCCATTCCTTCTCTCCAGAGATGCTGCCTGTCCCGCTAAGTTACTCCAGCATTTTGTCACTATCTTCGGCTTGAACCAGCATCTGCAGTTCCTTCCAACATATGTTTACATATTCTCTTGTGCTGCTTCAAGTAGGAATTTCATTGTTCTATCTGGGGCACATGACAATAAAATACCCTTGACGCTCCGAAACACCTCCTGCACTCTTGGAGTGACCACCTGACTCTAGGTCCTGTCCAGGAAGCTTTCGTCGTCCCGGATGGACCGCAGATCATCCAGCTGCTGCTCCAGTTTCCTAACTGAGAAACAGGCCGTTCGGCCCACTGAGCCGGCGATCACCCCGTACACCAGCATGAACTTACACACTGGGGACAATTTACAATTTACATCCCAATTAACCTGCAAAGCTGCACGTCTTTGGGATGTGGGAGGAAACCGGAGCTTCCCGGAGAAAACCCAAGCAGGTCACAGGAAGAGCATATAAACTCCGTACAGACAGCACCTGTAGTCAGGATCGAACCCGGGTCTCTGGCAACTCTACCGCTGCGCCACCGTGCCGCCCTGTTTTATGCTGATTAATGCACAAAGGGACACAAAATGCAGGTCAGGCATCATCTCTGGAGAACGTGGATAGGGTATAGGAAAGAACTGCAGATGCCGGTTTAAATTGAAGATATACACAAAATGCAGGAGAAACTCTGTGGGACAGGCAGCATCTCTGGAGAGAAGGAATGGGTGACGTTTCAGGTCGAAACCCTTCTTCAGATCCTTCACACCCCTGACAGAGAAATCAAGTTACATCCCTACAATTTATCAGTCTTCTCACTCCTCCTTCCAGTTCTGACGAAGAGATTCCAACGTGTGGCATTGAATCTGTTTTTCTTCCCACAGATGCAGTCTGACTTGCTGAGTGTTTCCCAACATTTTTCCCTGTTTTTTCCCTTTTTCCACAGGCCTGGAATTTTTTCAATCCATTTTGACATCCCAGCACATTAATTCCGCTTCTCTGTGTGTGAAACATAATGTTCTTTTCAATAAAAGAGCTGTTTTCCTTTTGAGTAGGCTTGGTTCTGCCTAACAGGAAGTAAAACAAGTAGTTTACGCGAATGCCAGTATTTGCACTGATTCCCTTGGGCAGGGTTTGGTAACGTTTGCAGGAAGAGCAGCTGGTGCCACAAGTTCCAGGAACCACAGGTATAAAATGAGCATTCTCTTCCCTAAAAGTGACCTTTCAAAGATAAGGTCCCATATGCCATCGCACAAGAACGTGAAAGATCCCAAGGCATCAATTCAAAGTATACCAGAAGAGTTATCTTGGCTTTTTTTCACCGAATCCACGTTGACCATCGATCACCTGTTCAGGCTAGTTCTGTTTAAGAAAGAACTGCAGATGCTGGAAAAATCGAAGGTAGACAAAAATTGCTGGAGAAACTCAGCAGGTGAGGCAGCATCTATGGAGAGAAGGAATTGGTGACGTTTCGGGTCGAGACCCTTCTTCGGACTAGTCCTGTGTTGTCCCACTTTCTCATGTTGCACACTAGCCTCAATTTACGGAGGAAAAATAACCTGAAAACCTGCACGTCTTTGGGACGTGGGGAAGTCCAGATCTAGGGGTCACAGTTTAAGGATAAGAGGGAAGTCTTTTAGGACCGAGATGAGAAAATCATTTTTTACACAGAGAGTGGTGAATCTGTGGAATTCTCTGCCACAGAAGGTAGTTGAGGCCAGTTCATTGGCTATATTTAAGAGGGAGTTAGATGTGGCCCTTGTGGCTAAAGGGATCAGGGGGTATGGAGAGAAGGCAGGGATGGGATACTGAGTTGGATGATCAGCCATGATCATATCGAATGGCGGTGCAGGCTCGAAGGGCCGAATGGCCAACTCTTGCACCTATTTTCTATGTTTCTATGTTTCTATGAAACCGGAGCACCCGGAGGAAACCCACGCTGTCACCCAGAATTCCACACAGACAGCTCCCAGCGTCGGGATTGGAAGGATGATCCCTGGCCCTGCCAGGCATTAGCTCCTCCCGCTGCGTCAACCTGCCACCCTTTTTTCCTCTCAAATAACATCCCTTAACCCACTTGGTTACTGTCGTCACACAGATGTTTTACTGTTTGTAAACCGATTGACCCATTTCCCAAATGGGACTAAATCGCAATACTATTCCTCAGTTGTAAAACACTTTGCGATGTCCAGGAATCATTTTGAAAGCTGTCCCATCTCAGACAAACGGATTTATTTTTTATCTTTAAAAAACGATTATCCATTCTGTGTCATGGGGCCCAAAAGGGAGGTTGTGTTCCTAAAAAAACACCCGTGAGATGGTTGTAATAACATGAAGCCACATCATCCAAGAGTATTTAAAGAAATGTGAGCTGAATGAAAATAATTTGTGTTCATTTTTTATTCGTATAAATTTTGGGAGATTGAATTTTTATTCTGTATCGTAGATTTCTTTGGCAGTGATCTGTGAATTTCTGTCACCGAAACTGCTGTATTGCAGAATTTGCCTACTTAGACATTATTTGGGACATGTTTAGTTTAGTTAGGCCTTCGCCCCACCGAGTCCGCGCCAGTGATCCCCACAGGCCAACACTATTCTGCACACAGTAGGGACTATTTTGCAATTTTTGCCAAGCCAATTAACCTACGAACCTGCATGGCTTTGGAGTGTGGGAGGAATCTGGAGCACCCGGAGAAAACCCACGCAGGTCACGGGGAGAACGTACAAACTCCATACATACAGGCAAGCACCCGTGGTCAGGATCGAACCTGCGACCCTGGCCCTTTAAGGCAGCAACTCTACCTTGCGCCCCCCCCCGCCACCGCTAACTTTGGACATAATGTGCAGAATTGTTCCTTCCTGCTTGTTCTTAAGCCCAGAGGTATCACCCTATACCTTCCCAGAGTTGAGGACCACCTAACCTAATGCTCTTACCAAGGATAAAGGATGGCGTGCGGAGACTCTGGTCTTTGGCTTGTGGTCAGCATGGTTTGGAGTTTTCAGGGATATAGAGGATTAAATGATTAGGTTAGTTAGACTCAAAAAAAGCTGTGTCTCATTCTAGTGGTAATTCCCGTTCATGACCCATGGAACCTCCCAGTAGAACAGCTTCCCGACCAGTCCTGCGTTTGAGTTCACATATTGCTGTAATCATTCTCGGAAACTGCAGCAACGTTTGTCTTGAGGACGCGTTCTTCGTGTACACACTGTCGGCAAAGATGTTTACGAGATTGGAAGGCGGGACAACACATTTGAGTCCAAAGTCCCATGGACGGTTGAGTCAGATCCCTCCCGGCCAGGAGGTCTGAAGGACTTACCCAGAAATGAGTGGGTGAATTCGTTCAACCATAAATACAGATGTAGGACCACAGCAGAACCCAACCAAGGCCAAATGCTGTGAATCAAACAGCAGAGGAAACATTGGAACCCAGCCCAATGGATATCTGACTCAGGCCCTCTGTTGTATATTTGCTTTGAATAGGATTGATTATTCATTCGTGGGGATGGGGAGATCAAAGTCAAGTCCAACATCAGTCACCCATCCCTAATTTCATTGAACTGAATCGCTTGGAATAAAAAGCAACAGGACTGCACAGTGGCGCAGCGGTAGAGTTACTGCCCTGCAGCGCCAGAGACTCGTATCCGATCTTGACTGCGGGTGCTGTCAGTACGTTCTCCCGTGTTCGCGTGGGATTTTTTTCTGGGTGCTCAGGTCCCCCCCCCCCCCCGTGCGGGTTTGTAGGTTCATTGGCTTCTGTAAATTGTCGCCAGTGTGTGGGATGGAACTCGTGCACGGGTGATCGCTGGTCTGCCCGGGCTCAATGGGCCGAAGGGCCTGTTTTCACACTGTATTTCTAATCTAAACTACACACCGCTTTCAGGGAAGGTTTTCCAGGCACAATTGAAACTCGCTCTTCGTTGTTTTAATTAAATTTAAACCCCACAGCTGGAATTGAACCTGAATAGTTTGGGCTATCAGTCTGACCGTTGGGTTACTAATCCAAAAACCATCACCATGTTGCTATGTCCACAAACATAATGGTCCCCATAAAGTTGCTTGCAGATGGGAAGTGCTAAATCTTGATCATAAAATTAATTCATTCTATATGTTGTTATGAATTGCTTTGGACAACAATCTCACAATCATTAAGTATTAGTCATTCCTTTTATTACAAAGTATTTATGAACACAGATTATCAGGGAATGATGTGAGATGCTGTTCCTTGTCTACATTGAAACACAGTGAGACCATGCAACACTATTTCAAAAATAAAATAAGTTGCAAGATCCATGTTATTGTTTTTCATTGGACACAGTTTTCAGTGCTGTTTTAATGTCACTTTAAAAATGTATAGACCACATTGGCAAAGCAGGACAATGTATTGCATGTAGTCCCAAATTAGTCATAAGGTCATAAGTGACAGGAGTAGAATTAGGCCATTCGGCCCATCAAGTCTACTCCGCCATTCAATCATGGCTGATCTATCTCTCCCTCCTAACCGCATTCTCCTGCCTTCTCCCCACAACCTCTGACACCCGTACTAATCAAGAATCTATCTATCTTTACTTAAAAAATATCCACTGACTTGTCCTCCACAGCCTTCTGTGGCAAAGAATTCCACAGATTCACCACCCTCTGACTAAAGACATTTCTCCTCGTCTCCTTCCTAATAGAACGTCCTTTAATTCCGAGGCTATGACCTCTAGTCCTAGACTCTCCCACTCGTGGAAACATCCTCTCCACATCCACTCTATTCAAGCCTTTCACTATGCTGCATGTTTCAATGAGGTCCCCCCTTATTCTATTAAACTCCAGCGAGTACAGGCCCAGTGCCGACAAACGCTCATCATAGGTTAACCTACTCATTCCTGGGATCGTTTTTGTAAACCTCCTCTGGACCCTCTCCAGAGCCAGCACATTCTTCCTCAGATAAGGTGCCCAAAATTGCTCACAATACTCCAAATGCGGCCTGACCAGCGCCTTATAGAGCCTCAGCATTGCATCCCTGTTTCTGTATACAAGCCCTCTTGAAATATAAGCCAGCATTGAGTTTGCTTTCTTTACTACTGATTCGACTTGCAAATTAACATTTTGGGAATCCTGCACCAGCATTTCCAAGTCCCTTTGCACCACCGATTTCTGGATTCTCTCCCCACTTAGAAAATAATCTACACCTTTATTCCTACGATCAAAATGCATGACTCTACACTTTACTACACTATATTCCAACTGCCACTTTTCATCCCCCTCTTCCAGCCTGTCCAAGTCCTTCTGCAGAGTCCCTGCTTTCTCTACACTATCTGCCCTTCCACCTATTTTCATATCATCCGCAAACTTGGCCACAAAGCCTTCAATCCCCTCCTTAATATACAACATGAAGTGTAGCGGCCCCAGCACTGAGCTAGAAGCCTGAGAGGCAACTTTTTTCCACACAGAGGGTGGTGGGGATATGGAACGAGCTGCTAGAGGGGTTAGTTGGGGCAGGTATTATAACAGCATTGAAAATACATTTGCACAGGTACATTGGTAGGCAGGAACTGCAGATGCAGCTTTAAACTGAAGATAGACACAAAGTGCTAGAGTAACTCAGAGGGACAGGCAGCATCTTTGGAGAGGAGGAATGGGTGACTTTTCAGGTCGAGACCCTTCTTCAGACTGAGAGTCAGGGGGAAAGGGAAACAGGAGACTCTCAGTCTGAAGAAGGGTCTCGCCCCGAAAAGTCACCCATTCTTTCTCTCCAGAGATGCTGCCTGGCCCGCTGAGTTACTCCAGCATTTTGTGTCTATGCAACAGGTACATGGACAGGAACGGTTTAGAGGGATGTGGGCCAAATGGGGGCAGGTGTGACTAATATAGATGGGCCATCTTGCTCGCCATGGGCAAGTTGGGCCCAAGGGTCTTGTTCAGTTTCAGTTTTGTTCATTGTCACGTGTACCGAGGTACAGTGAAAAGCTTATGTTGCGTGTTAACCAGTCAGCGGAAAGACAATACATGATGACAATGCAGTGTCTGCCCAGTGTACAGTGTTGTCCCCCTTACTTTATTAGTAATTGACTATCTTCATGTTGATGCTATTTTCTCTGCTGCATCCAGTCACCAACAGGCTCCCAGCCATTACCACCAGAGGCTCCAAACAGGAATTCCACACCACACCTTAAGTGGAGCGCAGTACTGCAGGGAAATAGTTTAAATACAGAGGTCACCAGGGTGTTCTTACCAGTAAATGATTGACATAGATTCCAGGCAACAATTGCTCTGATTTGAAGGGAAGAAGGGTCTCGACCCGAAACATCACCTATTCCTTTGCTCCATAGATGCTAGCTCACCTGCTGAGTTTCTCCAGCATTTTTGTCTACCTTCGATTTTTCCAGCATCTGCAGTTCTTTCTTAAACAAGAGCTCTGGTTTAATGTGTTAATACTGTATAAGAATTTAATGAAATTAAAGGTATAGTGAAATTCATTTTTGTACACAGTTCAGTACTAGTATCCTGGTGCTTATGTACTTAGATGCATCTTAGATAAGTATCTCAGATACAGTACAAGTGTGTAGCAGTAGTATTCTGAGACAGTGTACAAAACAGACACAAAATGCTGGAGTAACTCAATCTGAAGAAAGGTCTTAACCCGAAACGTCACCTATTCCTTTTCTCCACAGATGCTGCCTGACCACCTGAGTTACTCCAGGTCTTGTGTAGGAAAGAACTGCAGATACTGGTTTAAATCGAAGGTAGACGCAAAATGCTCGAGTAACTTTCGGGTCGAGACCCTTCTTCAGACCCGTTCCTTCTCTCCAGAGGTGCTGCCTGTCCTGCTGAGTTACTCCAGCATTTTGTGTCTATCTTCGGTTTAAACCAACATCTGCAGGTCCTTCCTGCACAGTATGAAGAGCCGCAGTTGTTGTAAATGACAGGCAGCTGGAGAGCAGGCAAGGGTCGGCGATAAACCTTGCACAAGCAAAAATGTAGGTGGGAGAGAATTTGTGTGAGCATGCGTGAAAGAGAGAGAAACCTTTCTGCCAGTGGATGAAATGTTCTATTTGTATCTCGAAAACTAAGCACCACTGAGGCGACAACAACCCTCCCTCTGCCACCTGTGTAGAAGGAACTTTTGAGCAGTAAAAGAATAAATAGTAAAAGACCGAAATCGTGAAAGGGGAAGGGGAAAATGAGGTCAAAAGGTAACGGGACGTATGAAATTATGAGAGGGATAGATCGGTAGATGCACAGAGTCTCTTGCCCAGAGTAGGGGCGTCGAGGACCAGGGGTTTAAGGTGAATGGAGAAAGATTTGACCTTTCAACCCTGCAAGAAGGAGCATGTGACCAAGGTGGTAGGCATTGGCTAACAGATGTGGAACTGAATCAATAATTTAGACAGAAGGAAAAATACTTTGTTTGCAAAACAAAGTTCCTCACTCTGAAAGAACTCATTAGCTCTTCTTCAAATGTTACCAACTATCTGTTACAGATGGGACCACTGTTTAACATCATGCACAGCATAGCGGCACATTCAATAGTGCACACTCACTCAGCACTGAATGGAAGGTGCAATCTGGAAAAAGACCTGACCCCATGAGCTTCATCAGCTGAGATGTCAGGGATATGAGGTGCACCCACTCTGGCAAGGACAATCATGAAGTTTTATTGATCCTGACAATGGGTGCTGCCTGTACCAAGTTTGTAGGTTTTCTCTGTGACTGTGTGAGTTTTCTCAGGGAGCTCCGGTTTCCTCCCACGTTGCAAAGACGTGCAGGTTTGTAGTTTAATCAGCTTCTGTAAATTGTCCCGAGTGTGTAGGGTAGAACTAGTATGTGGGTAATCATCGGTCCGCATGCATTCGGTGGGCCGAAGGGCCTGTTTCCGCATTGTATCTCCACAAGAGATTCCAGCGTGGGCTTACACTCACGTGGCGCACCGATAGAGTTGCTGCCTTACAGCGCCAAAGATCCGGGTTTCGATCCTGACTACAGGTGCTTGTCTGTACAGAGTTTGTACCTTCTCCCCGTGGCCTGCGTGGGTTTTCTTCCCGATCTCCGTTTTCCTCCCACACTCCAATGATTTCCACAAGTTTGCAGGCTAATTTGCTTGGTGTGATTGTGAATTGTCTCCAGTGTGTGTAGGACAGCTTTAGTTTGCTGGGATCGCTGGGCGGTGCGGACTCGGTGGGCTGAAGGGCCCCTTTCCGCGATGTATCTCATTAGCTACCAAAGTCCTCCCTCAGACTCATACACCTGCCCAGCCAAACAACAGCAGGTCTGAGGAAAGGTCCCTGACCCGAAACATCATCTATCCCTGTTCTCCAGAGATGCTGCCTGACCTGCTGTGTTAGTCCTGCACCTTGCATCCATCTTGTGCAGCAGGTTAAACCTGCCACAGATCAATGGGAGGGGTTGTCCTTTGGGGATAAAGGTAATTGGAGGTTAGTTTGTTATGTGTTTTATTGCTAACATTTTTACTTGTGTGGGTGTGTTTTTTTTAAAGCTGATTTAGTTCATGACAAGTTTAGTTTAGAGATACAGTGTGGAAACGGGCCCTTCGGCCCACCGAGCCTGCGCCGACCAGCGATCCCCGTACACTAACACTATCCTGCACACATTAGGGACAATTTACTATTTTACCGAAGCAAATTGTTCTACAAACGTGTACATCTTTGGAGTGTGGGTGGAAACCAGAGAACCCGGAGAAAACCCACGCAGGTCACGGGGAGAATTTCCAAGCTTCATACAGACAGCACCCGCAGTCAAGATCGAACCCGGGTCTCTGGCGCTGTAAGGCAGTAGTTCTACCTCTGCGCCCAAATGCTGCCCTTTCAAAAACTGTTTTAATTATTTTTTTTCATCAAGGAGTGTTTTTTTTTTAGTTTGACAGGTCCATGGTATGACAGCATGTTACAAATATTCATAACCCTTAATCAGTAGCCAGGGAGGTGGGATCTCCTCCTGTCAAGTTCATATGTGATAGGAGCAGAATAGGCCATTCGGCCCATCAAGTCTACTCCTTCAATCGTAGCTGATCTATTTTTCCCTCTCGACCCCATTCTCTGCCCATACCCCTAACACCCATACTAATCAAGAATATAGGGAGGTTTCACGGCAGTCACTTCACGACCCATGACCCGTACTGTTGGTACGCTACTCCAAATGGATTACACGAGATGTACTGCAGGCAGGAACTTACCATTGTTTCCAGCATAATGGGCCTGTTAAAACCCGCTGAAATTGTCCATTTTTGCGCTGTAAATAATTATGTTAACCGGGACAAGCGTGTGAGACATTTAGCCTACTTCAGAATTCCAAAAGTGAGGAGAAATGACAGTAGATAAAAACGAGAGCTGAAGGGCCAACAACAGCCAGAGTACTTAGTGAACATTGGCCGTTTGCTCACTGCATTTCATCAAGTAAGGCGTTATTTGTGTTTAAGAGGGAACTGCAGATGCTGGAGAATCGAAGGTTACACAGAAAAGGCGTTATTTGTGTTTTTTCTTGATTCCTTTGGCATCTAAAAAGTTTCAGAAGTGATAAATCGGGCTGTAATTTTTTTTAACCGCCCATAGTTCTCGTGGGTTTTTACATACAAAATGAAAACGCATCTGAAGAAAAATTTACAGCCAGATTTATCACTTGTGAGAATTTTTAGATACCAAAGTAATCAAGAAAAAACACAAATAATGCCTTACTTGATGAAATGCAGTGAGCAAACGCGATAATTCCCAATATTTTCAAGTTTACCAAGCACTTTAGCTGCTGTAGTCCCTTCAGTTCTCGCTTCGCTATACCTTCATTTCGCTTCACGTTTGGAATTCTAAAGTTGGGTACATGTCTCTCACACTTACCCCGACCCACAATTTTTTTCAGCGCAAAAATTCAACACTTTGGCGGTTTTTAACTGGTAGGATAGTACGCGTTTTTAGCATTAATAACATATACCGGAAGTGACGGATGTCCTCCAGTTGGATTTAGCGGCTCCGTGCGTCAAGCCCTATGACCCAGTGACCTTTCGTGCAATCTCCCTATATCAATCTCTGCCTTAAAAATATCCATTGACTTGGCCTCCACAACCTTCTGTGGCAAAAAAATACACAGATTCACCATCAATGTGGACCCAAAAGCTGTCAAAGCTGTTTAGTTTAGTTTAGTTTAGTTTAGTTTAGTTTAGTTTAGTTTAGTTTAGTTACAGTGAGAAAACAGGCCCTTCCTCCCACCAAGTCCGTGCCAACCAGCGACTAACACTATCCTACACACACTCGGGACAATTTTACATTTTACACCAAGCCAATTAACCTACAGACCTGTACGTCTTTGGAGTGTGGGCGGAAAACGAAGATCTCGGAATGTGGGGGGAAGCAACAGAAAATCAGCCTCCGAATCACTCAATAAAAATCCCAAATCTACAGGTGCTGGAAACATGGGGGGGGGGGGGGGGGGGGGAGAAAGAATACTCCGGGAATGGCCAGTTAGCAAGGAAAACAGAGTAAGTCCTAGTCCAGAACCCTGACAATTACTGTGTGAATTACTGTTAATGCGTTTCCAGTATTTCGTCAAGAGCGTTTTATTGTCATATGTCCTGAAACGAAACATCGAAATTCTTACTTGCAGCAGCACAACAAGTATGTAAACATACCTGTAGTACCCTGTAAACACCATAATAAACAACAAAAGGAAGTAGATTTAAAAAAAAGACAAGCAAACAATAACAGTGCAAAAACAAACACAATGGCCTCCTAATAGCCCTGTCCCACGGTGCGAGTTCATTCCAAGAGCTCTCCCGAGTTCGCCCTGATTTGAACTCGGAGATTTACGATAATGGTCACTCACCGGTACTCGGGGCTCTCGTGGACATTTTTCAACATGTTGAAATATCTACACGAGTTTTCCCGTGCTTACCTGCCATTAGCGAGTCTTCCCGAGTACCTGCCGTTAGCGTTGCGAGCTGCTAAGAGATGTCCCCGAGCTCCGACGTACCCGCTATGTTCATTCTCCATTCTTACCACAAGTTTGATATTTTTTAAACTCGGGAGAGCTCTTGGAATGAACTCGTACAGTGGGACAGGCCTTTAAGTCTATGTCATTTGGAGCATAGTTGGAAGTTGTATTGTTTAATAGCCTGATGTTTGTTGGGAAGAAACTGCTCCTGAACCTGGACGTTACAGTTTTAACAATAATAATAATAATAATAATAATAATAATAATAATAATAATAATAATAATAATAATAATAATAATAATAATAATACACTTAATTGTCATTGTAAACACATACAACAAAATTACAGGCGCACTGCCCAAGCTGAGCTGCAACGTATCAGATAAATAATAACGACAAATAATAACGGCAAGAAAAATGTCGTCATCCGAATGTGCAATATTTCACAGTGTAGTGTTATAGCTGTACAAAATATTGGCTATGGGGGCTGTGTGTCCAGTGCAGAGTTCAGAGTGGTGATGGCCTTGGGGTAGAAACTGTTCGTTAATCTTGTGGTGTGTGATTTGATGGACCTGTAACGCTTTCCTGAGGGCAGAAGGGCAAACAAGTGATGTGCGGGGATGAGATGAGTCCTTTAGGATGCGTGATGCCTTCCACAGACAACCAGAGCTATCGATCCCTTCCAGGGCGGATGTGTGCTGGTGATCTTCTGGGCTGTGTTGATGGCTCTCTGCAGAGCCTTGTCACCGGCAGAACTGTTGTCGTACCACACCAGGATGCCATGTGTCAGGACACTCTCTATGAAGCAACGGGTAGCATCTGTTGTGGCAAGTTTACTTTCCTGAGTGATCTTAGGAAGTAAAGCCGTTGTTCTGCCTTCTTTACCAGGGAGTTCGTGTTTCAGGCTGCAGTGCCCTCTTCCCGATGGCAGGGGTGAAATGAGAGTGTGGCCAGGGTGGTGTGGGTCTCTGATGATGCTGGCTGCCTTTTTGAGGCAGCGACTCTTGTAGATCCCTTCAATGGTGGGGAGGTCAGTACCTGTGATGGACCGGGCAGTGTTCACCACTTATCTGAAATTTTCTTCGTTTCGTTGCATTTGAGTTACCCAACCAGTCTTTGATTCCTCCACCGTACCATTTTTATCCCAGTGTCAATATTGGTCTTTGCACTGGTTTATTATTATCATGTTAACAGTGACACGATGAAAAGTTTGTTTGCATGCTCTCCAGTCAAATCATAGCATAAACGACTACAGAAGGTAGACAAAAGTGCTGGAGAAACTCAGCGGGTGCAGCAGCATCTATGGAGCGAAGGAAATAGGCAACGTTTCGGCCCGAAACGTTGCCTATTTCCTTTGCTCCATAGATGCTGCTGCACCTCGCTGAGTTTCTCCAGCACTTTTGTCTACCTTCGATTTTCCAGCATCTCCAGTTCCTTCTTAAATGCATAAACGAGTACAATCAAATATGACAGAAGAAGGACACAAAGTGCTGGAGTAACTCAGCAGATCAGGCAGCATCACTGGAGAACATGTACAGGTGACGTTTGGGGTCGGGACCCTTCTTCAGTCTGACGAGGTCTCAATCAGTCTGAAGAAGGGTCCCGACCTGTAACGTCATCTATGTATGTTCTCCAGGGATGGTGCTTGATCTGCCGAGTTACTCCAGCACGTGTTGTCTTTTTTTTATGTAACCCAGCGTCTGCAGTTCCTCATGCCAAAGTACAAATACCACGAGGGAAAAACACCTGATATACCAATATGTTTGATATCTCAAAATAACAAAAATGTTGATTCCCTGCCTGGGGATATTTCAGTGTCTCTTCATAACTTTGAAGAAACTACTGCCAACTAATCAGAAGGTGTGTCCTTTTTCTTGAAAATCCACCTCTTGCTCACTCAGAATAGAATCCAGAGGAGCCACATGCAAAATCACCTAACTATTTTCAGACTTGCCGAGAAGAACAAGTTCAGGAGGAATCTGAATGAAAACCAGTTATTCCAGATAACTACCGTTCCAGAGGAGTTCCAGGCAAGTCAGTCATCTTTGACATCAACTCTCTGTCACCTTTAAAGGCTTTACCTTTGTCAAGTTCCCATCATAAATATCAAAAGACTCAGATCTAGTGTTTCGATCAAATGTGTGTGATTTGTCCCAGTGTGCATGCATGTGCGCGCAAGTGTGCATGTGCATGTGCGCGCGTACATGTGATCGCAGGTATGCATGTGCGTGTGAAGCGTGTATTCATTTTCCACAACTATCCCCCTGCAATCCCCGACATCCGGAGAGGCAAATGGCGCAGCTGGTAGAGCTGCTGACTCACAGCGCCAGAGACCCGGCTTCGAGCCTGACCTCGGGTGCTCTCTGTGTGGAGTCTGCACGTTCTCCCCCGTGACTACATGGGTCTCCTCCGGGTGCTCCGGTTTCCTCCCACGTCCCAGAGACGTGCAGGTTTGTACGTTATGTGTGGGTAAGAGATGCAGATGCTGGCTTAAATCGAAGGTAGACACAAAATCCTGGAGTTCTCTCCAGAGATGCTGCCTGTTCCGCTGAGTTACTCCAACATTTTGTGTCTACTAGGTTTGTAGGTTAATTGGCTTCTTGTAGTTTGCCCGAGAGTAGAAACATAGAAACATAGAAAATAGGTGCAGGAGGAGGCCATTCGGCCCTTCAAGCCAGCACCACCATTCATTGTGATCATGGCTGATCGTCCCCAATCAATAACCCGTGCCTGCCTTCTCCCCATATCCCTTGATTCCACTAGCCCCTAGAGCTCTATCTAACTCCCTCTTAAATCCATCCGGTGACTTGGGCTCCACTGCCCTCTTTGGCAGGGAATTCCACAAATTCCCAACTCTCTGGGTGAAAAAGTTTTTTCTCTCCTCAGTCTTAAAGGGCCTCCCCTTTATTCTAATGATAAAGTGGGATAACATCGTACGTGTTGATCGATGGTCAGTATGAACTGGGTGGGCCGAAGGGCCTGTTTCCATGATATATCTCTGGAGTCGCAAGTCTGACAGGACGATGTGTCTAATTGATTTCCCCAATTGTTACCAAACATCAATCCACACATGGGAAATGTCCAATTTCAATCATGCAATACTGAAAAAAAGATTATGCAATCAAATTCCAGGCAGTCTTTGTTTATCAATCCTATGACAATTTGATGATCTGATGGTGAGTGTTATTGACCAAACCCAGGATATAACTGTAAACCATATTTTTTTCTTAAACTGATGTTGAAACTTACCACGACTGCCAAAAATCCCATGACAAAATACACAGCGATTCCTTCAAGGAAATTACCAAAATTGTTCTGCCTTTTCTGGTTAAAAACCCCCAAATCTATTGGATCTATTTGACATTCAGAAGGGAGCAAACATCTATAGTCATAAGGTCATAAGTGATAGGAGTAGACTTAGGCCATTCGGCCCATCCAGTCTACTCCACCATTCATTCATGGCTGATCTATCTCTCCCTCCTTACCCCATTCTCCTGCCTTCTCCCCACAACCTCTGACACCTGGATTAATCAAGAATCTATCTATCTCTGCCTTAAAAATATCCACTGACTTGGCCTCCACAGCCTTCTGTGGCAAAGAATTCCACAGATTCACCACCCTCTGACTAAAGTCATTTCTCCCATCTCCTTCCTAAAAGATCGTCCTTTAATTCTGAGGCTTTGACCTCTAGTCCTAGACTCACCCACTAGTGGAAACATCCTCTCCGCATCCACTCTATCCAAGCCGTTCATGATGCTGTATGTTTCAATGAGATCCCCCCTCAGTCTTCCAAACTCCAGCAAGTACAGGCCCAGTGCCAACAAACGCTCATCATAGGTTAACCTACTAACAGTGTAGTGGCTCTCCCAAGGTCAAACTCTAGATTTGACAGAAAATGTTTGGGCTGATTTACAAATTTAAGTAAAATATCCAGTCATAGCTGTATGGTTCATCACTTTATCTCTCCCTGTTCTACTCCAGTAGAACTGGTTGGATGTTTGTAAGTCTGATGCTATCTTGTGGCACGCAAATTTCTCCTGCAAGAAGCACAATATAGGGGCAGGCATTGCAGGGAATTGTGGACGCGGCCCAAACCATCACACAAACCAACCTCCCTTCTATTGACTCCATTTATACCTCACGCTGCCCTGGCAAGGCCAGCAGCATAATCAAGGATGAGTCGCACCCTGACCACTCCCTCTTCTCTTCTCCTCTCTCCCATCAGGCAAAAGGTATAGAAGTGTGAAGACGCACACCTCCAGATTCAGGGACAGTTTCTTCCCAGCTGTTATCAGGCAATTGAATCATCCTACCACAACCTGAGAGCAGTGCTGAACTACTGTCTACCTCATTGGTGACCCTCGGACTATCCTTGATCAGACTTTTGTGGCTTTACCTTCCACTAAACGTTATTTCTTATCATGTATCCAACGCAGTAACAACTCGATTGTAATCACGTATTGTCTTTCTGCTAACTGGTTAGCAGGCAACAAAAGCTTTTTGCTGTACCTTGGTACACGTGACAATAAACTAAACTGAAAAAGGCCTTTGCCTGTACGATCTTTCTTAGTCTTTACACAAACCGGAAGAAATTATTCCAAATGTGTTTCATAAAGTTCTTACTATTAATTTCTTAAATATCTGCTATTATTTCTCCACAATTTAGTAGTCAAAGAGATTCTGAAGAAGGGTCTCGACCCGAAATGTCACCTATTCCTTTTCTCCAGAGATGCTGCCTGACCCGCTGAGTTACTCCAGCATTTTGTGTCTATCTTCGGTTTAAACCAACATCTGCAGTTCCTTCCTACACAAAGAAATTCCATTGTTGTGCATAGTTTTTGTATCTCTCTCTGTGTATTTTATGACGTGTTCGAACAAACCAGATAACATCACAGGAACATGTTACCATTTCAATTCCTGGTCCTGATTCCTTTTCTTCCTCCTTTTCATTTCCACATTTTTTAAAATCGATATTGATTTATGGTTGGTCTTTTTTTTTTACAAATGGTTGGACCTACATTGAAAAGTTTTCTCCAGATTTGTTGACACTTCTATCATGTTGGCAAGTAAACAAGCCACAAGAGACTGTGTAGTAATGCTACAGAATGCATTCCTTGCAGGAAGTGATTTCTCTCAAATGGAATTTGGACATAGAGTCCGGCCAGCTAAATGTCAATTGGATCATCCATGTATAAGTGGACATAGTCACACAAGATACTTGCCCAAAGAAGGCACGAGATGACATGAGACGGGATTAGTGCAACTTCACGGAAGAAATCAAATCTGTGTTGCTGATCTCAGGGTTGGACAAACTTGGATTGTTTTCTTTGGAGCAGAGCGGCATGGTGTCGTAGCGGTAGACTTATCCTTGTCTCCGTGTCTCCCTCTTCCCTGACTCCCCTCGACCCATTCCTTCTATCCAGAGATGCCACCTGTCCCGCTGAGTTACTCCAGCATTTTGCGTCTAGCTGCGGCAGACTTGCTGCCTTACAGCGCCAGAGACCCGGGTTCGATCCTGACTATGGGTGCTGTCTGCACGGAGTTTGTACGTTTGTACGTTCTCCCTGTGGCTTTTCTCCGGGTACTCCGTTTCGTCCTACACTCCAACGATGTGCAGGTTTGTAGGTTAATTGACTTCTGTAAATTATCCCGTGTGTAGGTTAGAACTAGTGTACGGGTGATTCTTGGTCGGCAGTGGCCGAAGGGCCTGTTCCCAAACTGTATCTCTAAACTAAACTATGCTAAACTAAACTAAATTTGTGGACCACATTTTTGGGGCAGCACAGTGGCCCAACGGTGGAATTGCGGCCTTACAGCGCCAGAGACCCAGGTTCAATCCTGCATGGAGTTTGTACATTCTCCCTGTGATGACTCAAAAGACAGGAGAATGGAGTTGGGAGGGAAAGACAGATCATCCATGATTGAATGGCGGAGTAGACTCGATGGGCCGAATGGCCTAATTCTTCTTCTATGACTTATGAGCATTGGAACTTATCTGATCTGTTTGCATACAGTATTTGATAGCATACAGAACAGAAACGTGTTCACTGTACCTCGGTACATGTGACAAACCTAAACCTAAACAAGCAGGTTTTTCTCTTATGAAGTAAAGCACCCCGAGTGGATAGATTTAAAATCCTAGCATATAAATCGTAAGTTCTTAAGTTCTAGGAGCAGAATTAGGCCATTCAGCCCATCAAGCCTACTCTGCCATTCAATCATGGCTGATCTATTCTCCCCACCTAACCCCATTCTCCTGCCTTCGCCCCATTACCCCAAACACCCGTACCAATCAAGAATCTCTCACCAAAGACATCTGCGCCCAAGACTCTGGATCAAAGTGAGTCTCTGGCCATTTGCTTTAAGCTGATGAAAATACTGGTATGTCCCGTTGAGGGACATACCAGTATATAGTGGGCTTTTAAATATGTGTGTGTGTAGTGGGCTTTTAAATATGTGTGTGTGGGGGGCGGGGGTGAGTGGGGGAAACTTTTAAATCTCTTCCCTGCACGGGGACCCGACCTTTTCCCTGTCGGGTCTCCGTTGTCGTTGGGGCCTAGCACCGTGGAGCGGCCTCCAACCAGAACGACCTGGGGGCTCAAGTCACGGAGCCTGCGGAGCTGCGGACTTACCATAGTGGAGCTGGCCAGCTTCGAAGCGTGGGGAATTCGGAGCGTGGAGAGCTGCGGTGGCGCGCGGCAGCGACCCGACTCCGGTGGATGGTGACACCGGGAGCTCGCGGGTCCCCGGTGGGAGACTGCTTTGCGGGGCACCGGCAACGGCGACTTCTCCTGCCCGAATTGGTTTAAATGGCCACGGACTTGCTAGCACCCGCCGGGGGCTTTGACTTTGACATCGGGAGAAGAATGGAGAGCAGGGGAGAGACAAGACTTTGCCTTCCATCACAGTGAGGAGGAGATTCACTGTGATGGATGTTTGTGTAAATTGTGTTGGTGTGTGTCTTGGTTCTTTTCTTGTATGACTGCAGAAACCAAATTTTGTTTGAATCTCATGTGAGGTTCAAATGACAAATAAAATGGTATTGTATAGTAAACGTCTAGTCACATTACCGTGGCAATCCATCCTCCCCCTTTCAGGATTCTTTGACAAATGTAAAACAAATAATTCATTAGTTCCCTGCACCTGCCAGGTGGCCAATAGGAAGCGAATTAGTAATCTGTAGAAATCGGTTATCAAAAAATATTCCACTTCAGTGGCCTGCTATAAATAAGCTAACTGTTCCATGCATGATGTAAGGCTCGGGTTTCTCGATAAACCACTGCTATTATTAGGTACAGAGTGGAGCTGAAGCCGCAGAATAATTTCTTCTTTTAAACTTCACAGTTAGATTGTTGCACCCTCTTGTTATAAGTCATGAAGTCAACCATAACTTGAACATCAGGCAACGACCTAGAACCACAGAGCTGGAGGATTCAACATTTACCCTTGCCACGATAGAGTTGTCATTTCCTATAGCGGAAGATCGCAAAACAGTGAGCATCCTGACTTGAAGAGAAGGGACAATTCATTATAGACACAAAATGCTGGAGTAACTCAGCGGGACAGGCAGCATCTCTGGAGAGAAGGAATGGGTGACGTTTTGGGATGACACTGAAGAAGGGTCTCGACCCGAAACGTCACCCATTCCTTCTCTCCAGAGGATGCTGCCTGTCCCGCTGAGTTACTCAAGCATTTTGTGTCTATCTTCGATTTAAACCGGCAACTGCAGTCTCTTCCTGGACAATTCATTATAATGTATGTAACTGGGACGGCTCGGTGGCGCAGCGGTAGAGTTGCTGGTTTACAGCGTATACAGAGCCAGGGAGCAGAGTTCGATCTCGACTACGGGTGCTGTCTGTACAGGGTTTGTGCGTTCTCCCCATAACCCCTGACACCCGCAACATCATAACTTGATGTGTGACTTTAACACGTGGCCATTCTATTTCTATACTTACACTGACATTGAATTTGACAATGCGCCTTAGCCCCTTGGTTTTCTGTGACATCATGTGAGTTATTGGAAGTCACTGAGCATGTTGCCAACGCAATGACACCTCAGGCTGCTCCATGTCATCGCTGTGTAAAGAATATTCCTAATGAGGTATATCACAGCGTATGATGGGAAATATGAAACGAAGGCCACAATGGCGTCTTGTGAACACGTAATCTGGGTTTAGAGATACAACATGGAAACAGGCCATTCGGTCCACCGAGTCCCGACTATCACCCATACACTAGCTCTCTCCTACACACCGGCAACAATCTACAGAAGCCAATTAGCCTACAAACCCACTTGTCTTTGGAGTGTGAGAGGAAACCGGAGCACCCGGAGAAAACCCAGGCGGTCACAGGGAGAACGTACAAACTCCATACAGACAGTCTGGATCAAACCCAGGTCTCTGGCGCTGTGAGGTAGCAGCTATACTGTGCTAACATTTCAACTGCAGTTTTCCAGTACCCTTGATTCCAGAGACATTCCACATTATCCATTTCTCCGGACTAACAGAGGTCATGGCCTCCGAAAGGAGTACACTTGACATTTCAAGTGGCCTCTCATCATTTTGTCCGGACCACCAGTTGCCGGATAATCGGTGGTGAACCTGTACAAAGATCCACGCCCAAGGGCCTGTCACACTTTCACGACCTAATTCACGACCTTTTTTACTCGTGGACATTTTTCATCACGCTAGAAAAAACGCCCCGACCTACTTGATGTCACGAGTACCTACAACCAGCATCACGGCCTGCTACGACCTACCTACGACCTCCTACGACCTCGTGACGACCATGCTGCGAGTATAAGTCAAGGGCAAACTCGGCAGAGGTCGTGAATTAGATTGTGAAAGTGGGACAGGCCCTTTAGACTCAGGAAAATGTGGGCTTATTTTCGCAAGTTGGGAGTCGCAACCGGGCATCAGTGAAGGCGGCCATCGATGGTAAAATAGAAAACTGTTCGAAGGTCAAAGCCACCAACTTGGCATCAAACTATACTGACTATCGATGATCCCTGTCGTCCCGTATGCTTCACAGTCATGGACAACCTATGGAGGTGCCCAAAGCGCTGGAGAAATTCCATTCCACACACATGTCTTAGCAAAGTCCAACAAGCGTATTGGCAGGATATGTTAGCATCCTCTCCCGAGACAATATCTCCAACATCAAGAATCTCCTCACACTCAGCCAGGTTGAGTGGGCATGCCATATCATCTCTCCACCAAGGGTCACAGTTTAAAAATAAGGGGTAGGCCATTTAGGACTGAGATGAGGAAAAACGTTTCCACCCAGAAAGTTGTGTATCTGTGGAATTCTCTGCCACAGAAGGCAGTGGGGGCCAAATCACTGGATGTATTCAAGAGAGAGTTGGATGTAGCTCTCAGGGCTAACGGAACGAAGGGATGTAGGGAGAAAGCAGGAACGTGGCACTGATCCTGGAAGATCAGCCAAGATCATATTGAATGGTGGTGCTGGCTCGAAGGGCCGAATGGCCTACACCGGCACCTATTTTCTATGTTTCTATCTCTGACACCAGACACCAAAGAGAAATGTTCAACTTTGACCTCAGTTGCAGTCAGAGGTTTTCTGAAGGGCAAAGCATGCTATCCTCATAGTTTAGTTTAGATTAGTTTAGAGATACAGCGTTGAAACAGCCCTTCGGCCTACCGACCGGCGATCTCACCATATACACACTGCCCTACACACACCAGGGCCAAGTTTTGCATTTATACCAAGCCAATTAACCTACAAACCCGCACCTGTCGGAACAATTTATAATTACACCAAGCTAATTAACCTCCAAACCTGGAGTGTGGGTGGAGACCGGAGAAAGCCCACGCCGGTCACGGGGAGAACGTACAAACTCCGAACCCGGGGTCTCTGGCACTGCAAGGCAGCAACTCTACCGCTGCGCCACCGTGCCGCCCAAACCCAGAGGTTTATAGAATAAAAATTAACACCTTCACAGGCTCGTGGGAATCCCTGGCATATGACTGCTTAAAATGGAGAAGCAGAATCTGAAGTCATTGTGACAACATGAATCAGTACGATGGAAACATGTAAAGGCTAACTAACTACAAACTAAGGATGAAATACACGATATCCCAAACTACGCACCCCCACCCGTGCTACGATGCATCCCCTGCCTCAGCGTCATGGTGGGGGGAGGGGGGAGGGGAGAATGAAGGAGGACCTGATGTGGGATACTTTGTAGCTTTGTCAGTGCCCTTTAGGTGGTGGCTGTTTGCATACCTCGGGTGTGTAAGAATGCAAAGGGTATCACTGTGACAAAAAAGTATCATTCATGCATTCATTCATTCATGCATACATCCATTCATTCAATCATTCTTTCGTTCGTTCATTCATTCACATGGAGCAAAGTGTGCAGATCGCCCACCTGGTTTACATTGTGAGAACTGCTTGACCTACAGTATTTCCACTGAAGGAGAACTATGGCTTCCAGTCAGCCTCATGGGCCTTAAGTAGGAATACGTCGTGTTCAAACTCTACATTCGCACGAGCAATTCCAGTGAAAGTGGAGGGATACCAACACCGCACGTTAGTTCATGAACCCAGGGTTGGTTGATGCTCGGTGGTTGCTCAGGGGTGAATGGGATTAATTCTATGGGGCTTCCATCTCCGGTTCCAGACTTCCCAGTTCGGACCCGACTTAGATCTCCAACTAGTCTCACTGTCCTCCTGATTAGTTGCACGGTTTGTGTGCCTCGTTGTCACCTTCCCCTCAGCCATCACGGAAACATTCTACATTTCCTTAGTTCCTGAGTTGGATGATCAGCCATGATCATATTGAATGGCGGTGCAGGCTCAAAGGGCCAATTGGCCTACTCCTGCGCCTATTTTCTATGTTTCTATGTTTCCTTGAACAGCCTCTGCTTTGATCTGTCGTTTTCAAACCTTATTTTCTCTCTGAACCCTTCCATATCTCTAGTCTCCCCTCTCCCTTGACTCTTGGTCTGATGTAGGGTCTCGATCCAAAACGTCACCCATTCCTTCTCTCCAGAGATGCTGCCTGTCCCGCTGAGCTACTCCGGCATTTTGTGTCCATCTTTGGTGTAAACCAGCATCCGCAGTTCCTTCCTACACCTGCTCCATGCTTTTGTTGTCTTTTTTAGATTAATCCAACAGAGCCCTCCACTGCTGGAGTTCCATCCATCAAAACATCCCGGCTATCCTCCAGAACACATCAGTCCGCAGCATTAAACTTACTGACCATTGGAAGGTTTGCTGATTAATGTTAATATGAATAGCACAGTTGAAAGATCTTCTTGTGTTGGGTGCACCCTTGGCCACAGGGTTGGTGACTGATGAGCGTTTGTTGGCACTGGGCCTGTAGTCGCTGGAGTTTAGAAGAATTATGGAGGGGGGTAGATCTCAGTGAAACATACAGAATTATGAAAGGCTTGGATAGAATGGATGCGGAGAGGATGTTTCCACTGGTGGGAGAGTCTAGGACTAGAGGTCACAGACTCAGAATTAAAGGACGTTCTTTTACGAAGGCGATGAGGAGAAATTTATTTCATCAGAGGGTGGTGAATCTGTGGAATTCTTTGCCACAGAGGGCTGTAGAGGCCAAGTCAGTGGATATTTTTAAGGCAGAGATAGATTTTTGATTAATACAGGTGTCAGGGATTATGGGGAGAAGACAGGAGAATAGGGTTTGGAGGGAGGGATAGATCAGCCATGATTGAATGGCGGAGGAGACTCGATGGGCCGAATGGCCTAATTCCACTCTTATAACTTGTGAACATGAAAAATTGAACATGTAGAGAGAGATCCGGGAGGACTGATGGAGATGGGAAAGGAAGTGAGATACGAGAAACTGGAAAATTCAATGTTCGTTCTGTCGTGCCAACTGTCTTTATGTTATAAACCAGCATCTGCACTTCCTTGCATCTTAACCATATAACCATATAACCATATAACAATTACAGCACGGAAACAGGCCATCTCGACCCTTCTAGTCCGTGCCGAACACATAATCTCCCCTAGTCCCATATACCTGCGCTCAGACCATAACCCTCCATTCCCTTCCCATCCATATAACTATCCAATTTATTTTTAAATGATAAAAACGAACCTGCCTCCACCACCTTCACTGGAAGCTCATTCCACACAGCTACCACTCTCTGAGTAAAGAAGTTTCCCCTCATGTTACCCCTAAACTTCAGTCCCTTAATTCTCATGTCATGTCCCCTTGTTTGAATCTTCCCTACTCTCAGTGGGAAAAGCTTTTCCACGTCAACTCTGTCTATCCCTCTCATCATTTAAAAAACCTCTATCAAGTCCCCCCTTAACCTTCTGCGCTCCAAAGAATAAAGCCCTAACTTGTTCAACCTTTCTCCTTAACTTAGTTGCTGAAACCCAGGCAACATTCTAGTAAATCTCCTCTGTACTCTCTATTTTGTTGACATCCTTCCTATAATTAGGCGACCCTTCTCTCTCAGAGTTACAGATGATCTATCTTTTACAGGCCTTGGGGTAAAAGGAAGGTAATGCGGAAAAATCTGCGGAAAGAATGAACAAACACCTTGAAGGTGGGGTTGTGGGAAGATCGGGTGGTCAACAAGGCATTGGGCACATTGGCCTACATCAGACAGAGTATCGAGTATAGAAGTTGGGAGGTCATGTTGCAGTTGTATAAGAAGTCGCTGAAACCACATTCAGAGTATTGTGTTCAGTTCTGGGCACCATGTTATAGAAAACTGTTGTCAAGCTGGAAAGGGTACAGAGCCGATTTATGAGGATGTTGGCAGAAATAGAGGGTCTGAGCTTATAGGATGAGCTAGCCTGGATTCTATTCCTTGGATAAGTTGGTGATCTTATATAGGTGTATAAAATCATGAGAGGAATAGATCAAGTAGATGCACAGAGTCTCTAGCCCAGAGCAGGTGAATCGAGGACCAGAGGTCATAGGTTCAAGGTGAAGGGGAAATGATTTAATAGGAATCTCAGCGATAACTTTTTCACACAACGGGTGTTGGGTGTATGGAACAAGCTGCCAGAGGAGGTGGTTGAGGCAGGTTCTACCCCAACATTTACGAAGCAGTTAGACAGGTACATTGAGAGGACAGGTTTGGAGGGATATGGACCAAGTGCGGGCAGGTGGGACTAGTGTAGCTGGGACATGTTGGCCAGTGTGGGCAAGTTGGGCCGAAGGGCCTGTTTCCACGCTGTATCACTCCATGACTCTGCAGCTTTATAAAACATTAAATTATGACGGGCATCATATCTACAATCTCATAGTGAGTAAAAGTCAATTTGCTATGGAATAAAACACTTGGATACAGATAGAGACAAGGAACTGCAGATAAAGATCTTTAACTGCACAAAGCTTTGAAATAAATGTAATCAACTTTTGGAAAACACTGCCTCTATAAATGAACAACTGTTCCTATGGTAAACAACTATTTGATCAGCTTATCGAATGTCAATTTGCACAGTCTTCTTCTTATCGAGTCCACATCACAATATTAGATGTTGTCCAGACAGAGCTGAACACACTTCTCGGCATCTGCATACAATGGTGTCTGCCTTGCGCTTCTTGTGCCCCAACGTGAATGCTCTTTCCTTGACCCCAATTTGCACAGTGGAAGTTAGATATTTGAGTAATTTCTAATAATCTTGTTTTATTTCTAATAATCTTATAGAAACTTACAATCTTATAGAAACTTACAAAATTCTTAAGGGGTTGGACAGGCTAGATGCAGGAAGATTGTTCCTGATGTTGGGGAAGTCGAGAACAAGGGGTCACAGTTTAAGGATAAGGGGGAAACCTTTTAGGACCGAGATGAGAAAAACATTTTTCACACAGAGAGTGGTGAATCTCTGGAATTCTCTGCCACAGAAGGTAGTTGAGGTCAGTTCATTGGCTATATTTAAGAGGGAGTTAGATGTGGCCCTTGTGGCTAAAGGGATCTGGGGGTATGGAGAGAAGGCATGGACAGGATACTGAGTTGGATGATCAGCCATGATCATATTGAATGGCGGTGCAGGCTCGAATGGCTTACTCTTGCACCTATTTTCTATGTTTCTATGTAATCTTGCTATGTGTTCTCTATGAGGATTACAGCGATGCAGCCAAGTTAAACGGGCAATATTTCTATTAGCTTAGGTTCTCAGCAGAATGCATCAATCTAATTCTTAATACTTCATGTCTCAGGTCCATAACGGCTTGTAGTTGCACCCATTTGACATCTCGAGGTTCTCACCCTTCTTCCTTGAGGAGGTGGTAGGGAAAGTCATAGAGTCGTACAGCCCTGTAAAAGGCCATTCAGCCCGACTAGCCCATGACGATCAAGATTCCCCATCTAAGCTAGTACCGTTTGCCTGCATTTGGCCCATATCCCACTAAACCTTTTATATCCATGTACCTGTCCAAATGCTGTTCTAGCACCTGCCTCAACCATCTATACATTCTTTACACCCATCACCCTCTGACACAAAATGTTGCCTCTCGACCATGGAAATGTATCAGTAATTGTTTATTATGTCGATTGCAAAATCATCTTCCTTATTCATAACTCATTGCTGAATGCGTCATCAAATTAGGCAATCATCTTGGACTCCGTTTTGAGTCCATGTCCTCAGTTCCCCCTGGTCTCATAAATCTTAAGAGAATTAGGCCATTCGGCCCATCGTCTACTACATATTCAATCAAGGCTGATCGATCTTTCCCTCTCATCGGGTAGATCGGGTAGATACATAGTCTCTTGCCCAGTGTAGGTGAATCGAGGACCAGAGGAATTAGGTTTAAGATGAAGGGGGAAAGATTTAATAGGAATCTGAGTGGTAACTTCTTCACACAAAAGGTGGTGGACGTATGGAACCAGCAAAGATAGATCAGCCATGATTGAATGGCGGAGTACATTCGATGGGTCGAATGACCTAATTCTGCTGCTATGTTTTATGAACTTATGAGAGCATTCGCAGATTCGAAATGCCGCCTATACATTCCCTCCACAGTTGATAGAGTCGGCAGTCAGAAACTATTCCCCAGGAGTGAAATAGCAAATAATAGAGGGCACAGCTTTAAGGTACTGTAAGAGAGGAACTGTGATGCAAGATGGCGCTCAAGCCAGGCGACTCTTTGTGTGCTGGTCATAGAAGTGGATCTGCATTTACGCATTGCAATCGCTCCACTCTTTTAAACCTCTACTCCAACAGCAGCTCGCACTAAATGTGAATCCCTTTATCCTGTATCTCTACACTGTATATGGCTTGACTGTAATCATGCATGCTCTTTCCACTCACTGCTTCACAAGCAACAAAAACTTTTCACTTTACCTCGGTGCATGGGAAAATGAACTAAACTAAACTAAACTGAACTGAACTGAACTGATCTAAACCAAACAATGTTGAAGGGAGATGTCTAGGAACCGTTTTTGACATAGTCATTGAGACATTTGACATTGAGTGCCTGGAACATGCTGCGGGGGGTGTTGGTGGAAGCAGATACGATGGGAGCTTTTAAGAAAGGTTTGGATAAGCACATGATTATGCATGGAATGGAACGGTATGAATTATGTGCAGGCAGATACAGTAAGGGTCTTTACATCATGTTTAGCGCGGATATCGTGGGCCCGAAGGCCTGTTCCTGTGCTGTGCTGCTCCATGTTCTACGTTCTGCGATGCCTGACCCACCAAGTTCCTCCGGCACTTTGTGTTTTTCCCAAGATTCCAGCACCTGCAGTTCCTTGTGTCTCTCTTGTGTCTGCTTTCAGTGCATTTCGTAACTGGACATTGCTGCTATTGTCTTCATTTTGCAAGCCAGAGGAATTAACTGCAGTTTATTCAGCCTCCTTTTACTCAGGGAAGTAAAGTCCCTGAAAATCTTACTCAAGTCCGAGTCAGTTACCGGACTCACCATTTCACCACAGGCATTCTTGATGACTAATTCTATCCTGATGTTCACATGCTCGCTTTCATTAATTACTGAAGTCAATTCACTCAACTAATTTATGTGGGAAGGAACTGCAGATGCTGGTTTAAACTGAAGATTGACGTAAAAAACTGGAGCAACTCAGCGGGTCAGACTGTGTCTCTGGAGAAAAAGGAACAGATGACGTTTCGATTTGAGGCCCTTCTTCAGTCTGAACGTCGCCTATTCCTTTTTGCCAGAGATGCTCTCTAACCTGCTGAGCTACTCCAGCTTTTTGTGCCTACACTCAACCAACTATTTAGCATCCACTTGCCAAGAGAAACCACCAAACAGTCAGGAAGATATAAACTAAACTAGTGGGTAGAAACTAAATGGATGGATGAGAAATCAGTTTTGAAAATAACATGCTGTGTGTCTCTCGTTAAGCAAGATTATCTTTCTGTAACACTAATGAGTCAACAACGTGATACAGAACGTCCTGGAAAAAACATGTCCCACGATACACAGAAACTCATTTCCCTTAGTGTTGGTTCCTTAATCACGGCTTCAGTTGTACGGAAAGCTGCTCTCATAACTCTCATGTCAGCTGGGGGTTGCAATCCTTTGAGACATTGTAGTCCGTTACATAGATGACACACCATTGTGTTTAAGAAGGAGTGGCAGGGTATATGCAGTCACAAGGAAATGCAGATGCTGGTTTACAATGAAATAGTTCTGTAGTTTATCCTTCATCTTTATTCTTTATCTGTGCCTCTATGGAGATCATACAAACAAAAGCTGTTCATTTGACCTCCTGGTCAGGTCGGGGGGGAGTTCCCTCCGCCACGGGTACCATGTTATCCCGTGCTACCTGCTCCATGGTTGTATATTCGGTGACTAAACCGTTTCCCTTTTCTGGTTTGCCAGGTGAGGAGGGGGCTATGGACCAAAAACAAGACCTGTCAAAGGGCGGATGAGCTTCTAGTGAGCCAACGGCCATTCACACCTCAGTAGAAGTTGCGATCACTGTCGTACACAGCATCGTAAGGAATGATGACAAAAAACCCACACGCCAAATCCTTTACTTCCAGCGGAGGAAGTCCGCAGGAACTGTAGGACAGAGATGTGTGGTGCATCCGTCACCGTTCCTGTCGGAAACCAGCACCACTGCATCGCTAATGTTTTCAACAATAATCAATGAATGAATGAATGGGTACACGTGACATTAATAAGCTAAACTAAACTGGAGTAACTCTGTGGGCCAGGCAGCATCTCTGGGGGAAAATGGATAGGTGACGTTTCGGGTCAGTGTGAAGGGTCCCGACACGAAACGTCACCTGACCCGCTGAGTTACTCCAGCGGTGTGCTTGGAGACTTTTTAAACTCACGACTCCTTCTGAAGAATGTTTGGGGTATTTTTGTTTTACTGTTATTGCCGTAGTTATAGTAATCACTCCAGCAAAGCTGGATCTTTGTTCAGGAGAGGTTTAATTACAGCAGTCCATCTGCCTTTGTGTACTTTCCCCGCAAGCCAAATCAGCCAGCTGCGGTTTAGCATTACGGTGAATTTACACAACAGAAGTCCCAAGACTTTCCAAAATCCGATTAGAAGGTTTGCAAATGCGCGAAAGGCGTATTTTCTTTTTGCTTTTCTTCCCCATGACACTGCCTCCCCCACGGCCGTGCGGGGTGGAGCCTGAGTTTAAAGATCATTAAAGATTAAATATCGTTAAAGATTAAAGATCGGGTGTCAGAAGTTATGGGGAGAAGTGCCAGAGAATGGGGTTCGGAGGGAGAGTTAGATCAACCACGATTGAATGGCGGAGTAGACTTGATGGGCCGAATGGCCCAATTCTGCTTCTATCCCTTATGACTTTATGATCATTTCCAGGATTACTGAGAGCTTCCTACAAAACACTAGTGGCTGTTCATTGGGGTCATAAATAAAAGCAGCAGAACACATGACACAACCTGGCAGCATCTCAACTAAAAAATATCATGGACCGAAGGGCTTGTTTTCGCACTGTATCTCTACACTAAACTAAACTAAAATTGGCCCCAGTGCGTAGGATGGAACTAGTGTACAGGTGATCACTGGTCATCATGGGGCACCCGGAGAAAGTTAACGCAGTCACAGTTGGGAACGTACAAACTCCGTACAGACAGCACCCGGAGTTCAGTATCATTATTTATTTTCTCTCGATTCTGGAAAATTAATTGGATATAAACTCCATAGGACTTAAATAAATTCCGATCGAGAGCAAATAGATTTTAAATGAAAGATTACTAGGTCTAATTAGTTCCATGAATTCACAGGGGGCAATTTGACTTGAATTTGGTTATTGATTCCTCTCAGTGAAATGTTAATTACATGATAGTTAATCAATATTAATGAAGTTTAGAGGTATCTGTACATTGTGGAAAGAAAGGACGCATTGCAACACGAGCATGAAGATTACGCAGTGCTGTCAGTAAGCTTGTGAAACGTTACCAAGAAGGTTCTACAGTTAGAAATTGCTGCAGTGTTGTGAGAAACAGCAAAGGTTAACTTGAACAAGACGAAATGTGAAGGAAGGAAATGCAGATGCTGGTTTAAACCAAAATTAGACACAAAAAGCTGGAGTAACTCAGCGGGACAGGCAGCATCTCTGGAGGGAAGGATCAGGTGACGTTTCTCCAGAGGTGCTGTCTGTCCCACTGAGTTACTCCAGCTTTTTGTGTCTATCTTCAGTTTAAACCGGCATCTGCAGCTCCTTCCTACACAGAGGTGGATGACAGTATAATGGCTGATAATTTAATGTTTAGCTTTTTACATGCTCTCCTGAGTTTACTGTGCATGAGGGAATTTTGTGTTTAACTTGCACCCTTAGGCTTTTAGGTGAGGCCCATCTGTCCTCTTAATTACAGCTCATACAGTAACAGACACAAAATTAAACATCTTCTGGAACAGTGAGTGAGTTTCTCAAACAAGTCGGTTTATTAATAATATGCCCTTAACAATATGCACTGGGAACCACTCTGGGATAACCCAAAGTGTTTCACAGATTTACAGCAGCCACACCATTTTATGCACACAGCCTCTTGCCCAGTGTAGGGGAATCGAGTACCAAAGGACATAGGTCTAAGGTGAAAGAAAGAACTGCAGATGCTGGTTTAAATCGAAGGTAGACACAAAATGCTGGAGTAACTCAGCGGGTGAGGCAGCATCTCTGGAGAGAAGTAATGGGCGACGTTTTGGGTTGAAACTCTTCTTCAATCTGAAGAAGTGTCTCGCCCCGAAACATCGCCCATTCCTTCTCTCCAGAGATGCTGCCTCACCCGCTGAGTTACTCCAGCATTTTGTGTCTACCTTAGGTCTAAGGTGAGATGGGAAAGATTTATTAGAAACCTGAAGGGTAACGTTTTCACAAAGGATGGTGGGTGTATGGAATGCGCTGCAGAAAGACATGCATGAATAACTCAAAAACGTGGTTTAGTTGGGTTTTGTTTAGTGATACAGAATCGAAACAGGCCCTTCAGCCAACTGAGTCAATGCCGACCGACCAGTGATCCCCACACATTAGTTCTACACTACACACACAAGAGACAATCCACCGAAACCAATCAACCTACAAACCGCACATCTTTGGGGCGTGGGAGGAAACCGGAGCACCCAGAGGAAACCCACACGGTCACAGGGAGAACGTGCAAACTCCACACACAGACAGCATCCGAAGTCAGGATCGAACCCGAGTCTCTGGCGCTGTGAAGCAGTAACTCTATGGCTATGCCACCGTGCCGCACTTCTTTATGCAATCGATAAAAAAAGACACCCGAAGGTCTGCACCTCATTTTAGATGAATAAGGTTGGGAAATAATTCAGCTCTTGTGACAGTCAGAAATCTCTTCCCTTCGTGTTTTCTTATTTAGTGTCAATTTAGAGCCTTGGTTCCCTCTTGGCCTTCATGTAACTGATATCAGGATTAAGGTTATATAGTCTAAAGAGTATAAGAGAGCTGATACCACAAATTGCATATAATAAACACAGCTCACGATGTTTCTATTCATTGCAGGGGAATACTGGCTGATTTCCCCACTCACACTTGGACTATTGGAATAACCCTGATGCCCAATCTAAAAACAACTGCCCAAGACCTGACCAGGGCCAAACCCGGGGCTTTCTTAAATCATGTGGCTAACTTAACCAGGGAAAAACCCTTGACCTATTTAGGCAGACAGATTTAGGAAGTATGGATAATTCTAGTCATGGTTTCACAGAAAATCTTGATACACGGGGCAGTGCGATGGTGCAGCGGTAGAAATGCTACTTTACAGCGGTGGAGACCCGGGGTCAATTCTGACTACGGGTGCTGTCTATACGGAGTTTGTATGTTTTCCCCGTGACCTGCGTGGGTTTTCTACGGGAGCTCCGGTTTCCTTCCACACTCTAAAGCCGACAGGTTTGTATGTTAATTGGCTTCGGTATAATTGGAAATTGTCCCTAGGGTGTGTAGGATAGAGTGAGTGTACGGTAATCGCTGGTCGGCGCAGGCTCGGTGGGCCGAAGGGCCTGTTTCCGCGCTGTATCTCTAAAAGGAAACTACTTAATGTTTCAGTAAAACTTCTGGTACCAGCTGTTACCTCAGCTGAGGCAGGAAGGTTCAATTTTTTTAAATTCTCTGCCACTTCGGATGCATTTACAGTTTGGGGCAGTGGCTTTTGAGAAATTCCTCTTCGTCTTTAGCCAGTTTCCCACAGATCAGCTATGGTTTTCCCCCAGACTTACAGCATTTGCCTCGAAGCATCGTGACGTCTTTATCCACAGAACTCCCAACTTCCCTTTACTCTGAAACTTTAATCTGTCGCCAGTGACTCTCGAACAGTGAATGGCATTTGTCTTTTGTCAAACATTTACTGCAATTCGAGTTTGAGTTTGAGCTTAGTTTATTGTCTCGTGTATCGAGGTACAGTGAAAAAGCTTTGTGTTGTGTGCTAACCAGTCTTGACTACTTGATTTACTCGATTTGTGAGGGTGTCAGGGGTTATGTGGTGAAGACAGGAGAGTGGGGTTGAGAGGGAAAGGTAGATCAGCCATGATTGAATGGCGGAATAGACTTGATGGGCCGAATGGCCTAATTCTGCACCTAGAACGTATGAACTTATGAACCAGTCAGCGGAAAGACAATAGATTATTACAATCGAGCCATCCACAGTGTACAGATACATGCTACAGGGAATAATGAGAATAACGTTTAGTGCAAGATAAAGTCCAGTAGAGTTCAATCAAAGGTCGTCCGAGGATCTCCAACGAGATCGGCAGTAGCTCAGGACTGCTCTCTCTCGAGTTGGATGGTTCATTTGCCTGATAGCCAGTCAAGATGCAGGAAACATTTGTAAACTATTTTTGAATTACAGCTAAATGGTTTAGTGCACTGGATGTAGAGATACAGCATGGAACAGGCCCTTCGGCCCAGCAAGTCCAAGCTGTCCATCGATCACCCGTACACTAGTTCAATGTTACGCCACTTTTGCATCCTACACACTGGGGCCAATTTACAGAAGCTAATTAACCTACAAACTTGCACATCTTTGGAATGCAGGAGGAAACCGGAGCACCCAGGGAAAACCCGCAGAGTCTGGGAGTTTTGTTTAGCTTACTATTGTCACGTGTACCGAGGTAAAGTGAAAAGCTTTTATTTGCGTATTATCCAGTCGAAGACTGTAAACGACTACAATCAAGTCGTCCACAGTGCACAGGAAATGGATGCAGGTCACAACATTTAGTGCAAAGATACAACTTTGAAGTCTGATAAAGTCCGATGAAAGATATTTCAAATGTTTCCAGTGAGGTATATGGGAGGTCAGGACCACACATGTAGCTGGTGAGAGGACCGTTCAGTTGCCCGATGGAAAGAAACCTTCCCTGAATCTGGATTTCAAACTTCTGTACCTCTCGTCTGATGGGAGAGGGGAGAAGAGGGAGTGAACAGGGTGAAATTGGTCCTTGATTATGCTGGAGGCCTTGACGAGGCAGCGTGTAGATGGAGTCAATGGAGGGGAGGCTGATTTGTGTGATGGTCTGGGCCAAGTCCACAACTCTCTGTAATTTCTTGCGGTCTTGGATGGGATGGTTCTCAAACCAGGCTGTGATGTATCCTGATAAGATGCTTTCCATGGCACCCCTGTAGAAGTTGGTGTGGGTTGTTGGGGACATGCCAAACTTCCAAAGTCATGGAAACCATAGAAAATAGGTGCAGGAGGAGGCCATTTGGCCCTTCGAGCCTGCACCGCCATTCATTGTGATCATGGCTGATCATCCACAATCAGTAACCCGTGCCTGCCTTATCCCTTGATTCCGCTAGTCCCGATAGCTCTGTCTAACTCTCTTTTAAATTCATCTAATGAATTGGCCTCCACTGCCTTCTGTGGCAGAAAATTCCACAAATTCACAACTCTATGGGTGAATTTTTTTTTTTCTCATCTTAGTTTTAAATGGGCTCCCCTTTATTCTTGGACTGAGGCCCCTGGTTCTGGACTTCGCCATCATTGGGAACATTTTTCCTGCATCTAGCTTGTCCAGTCCTTTTATAATTTTATACATTTCTATAAGATATCCTCTCATCCTTCTAAATTCCAGTGAATACAAGCCCACCCTTGCCAATCTTTTCCCATATGACAATCCCGCCATCCCGTGGATTAATCTCGTCAACCTATCGAAGGAGGTAGAGGCGTTGGTGTGCTTTCTTGGCCACAGCTTCGATGTGGCTGTTCCAGGACAAATCACTGGTGTATATTTATCCCTCAGAATTTAAATATGTCAGTATGGATTATTAATCATTTCTGATCATTTAAAATTTGGGATATTATGGATCACAGCCACCATTACAGGTCAAAGTATTAACCTGGTCCAACACTGCACTTCAATAATATTCATAAACAGTCAATGATACAAAGGTTCATTGGTTACAGCTGAGTAGAGTAAAGGGAGTTATTAATTAAAAGATGATTTAGATAGTTATCTAACTTTTATTGATGTACAGTACTTCATTCTTACAGATGCAGTCTGTCAGAGTTCAGACGATCATAAAAGAAGGAGAATTTACAACAAGAGTGATTTTATCTAAGCGGAAATGTAATTCTGTACAGTTGCTCTGATCTGTTTGCTGCCACCAAGAGGACTTCCTGGCAAATCCTCTGCCCCATGGTGACAGCTCTTTTAGCAGCTGGTTGAGTTTAATTTAGTTCAGTTTAGAGGTACTGCGCAGAAACAGGCCCTTCGGCCCACCGAGTCCGCACCGACTAGCGATCCCCGCGCACTAACGCTACCCTACACACACTAGGGACAATTTACACTCTCACCAAGCCAATTAACCTACAAACCTGTGCGTCTTTGGAGTGTGGGAGGAAATCGGAGCTCCCGGAGAAAACCCACGCAGGTCACGGGGAGAACGTTCAAACTCCCTACAGACAGCTCCCGTAGTCGGGATCGAACCCGGGTCTCCGAAGCTACAAGCGCTGTAAGGCAGCAACTCTACGCTGCGGCACCATTCTGGTTCTCAATATTATTTGATCCTTGATCTTGCATGCATGTGTTACCGCCGCTGTCGTTGTTATGAGCGTTGCCAGTTCCAGGCACTGCGGGGCCTCCAGCCATCGCCTTCCTTGGACGTGAGGGCCGACCAGCGAACCTACGTCCCTCTCCTCGCCCGTCCACCTTTGTTCCCCGGGTGAGAACCCCCCGCGGCCAACCTCGAGGGTGCGGTAGGTGTGTCAGAAAAGAATTTCACAGTGCGTTTGCAATTCACACCTTTGAACCATGAGGGAAGTCACCAATCATACAGGGGTAGATAAAAATGCCGGAGAAACTCAGCGGGTGAGGCAGCATCTATGGAGCGACGAAAAAGGTGATGTTTCGGGTCGAGACTCTTCTTCAGACAGATGTGGGGTGGTGGGGGCGGGAAGAAGAAAGGAAGAGACGGAGACAGTGGGCTGTGGGAGAGCTGGGGAGGGGAGGGGAAGGAGGGAGAAAGCAGGGTCTACCTGAAATTGGAGAAGTCAATGTTCATACCGCTGGGGTGTAAACTGCCCAAGCGAAATATGAAGTGCTGCTCCTCCAATTTACGGTGGGACTCACTCTGGCCATGGAGGAGGCCCAGCACAGAAAGGTCGGATTTGGAATGGGAGGGGGGAGTTGAAGTGCTGAGCCACCGAGAGATCTGAGCGAAGGTGTTGGGCAAAGTGATCGCTAAGCCTACGCTTGATCTCACCGAAGTAGAGCAGCTGACACCTAGAACAGCGGATGCAATAGATGAGGTTGGAGGAGGTGCAGGTGAACCTCTGCCGAACCTGGAAAGACTGCTTAGGTCCTACAGGGGTACCACATTTACAGTGCAAGGGGCCTTGGCAACTTTGATCAATCTTGGTCAATCAGACAATTAAGATATTTTAGTTGTGCAATTAACAAGTTTAAAGTAAGTTGTTACTGCGCAGGTGGGGCCAATGTAATTGGGACATGTTGGTCAGTGTGGGCAAGTTGGGCCGAAGGGCCTGTTTCCACACTGTATGACTCTATGACTCTATTCAAATATGTTCTGTTTATGGTGTGGGAGCTAGGTTCACATGACACTTTAATCTTCTCGCCCAGCTCTGACGCAATGAGAGAACATATTAAACTCGGACTTGCTTGAAGAGGAACTGATTCCTGTCTCCATCTTGCACCTTCCTGTGGTTTTCGGTTAGTCAGAGCATGGGCTACCCTGGAAACCTTTAGTTTCAAAAGAATGTTACTCATTTCAGTTTCAGTTTGTGACACAGCTAACCAAAACAGGAAGTCATTTGAGAGTTGAGAAATACTTAATAAAAAGGAGAATCTAATTGACATCACCAAACCAATCACTTGTGCCATGAACAATGGGCTTCAACCCAGCCTGTACATTAATAAATTAATTGTCTCACCCTCATGTTCTCTAAGTCTGCCCGCCATGACATGCAATACTTTAGATTCTAGAGGAGGGGTCCAACCCAAAATAGAGCCTATCCATGTCCGCTAGAGATGCTGCTTGACCCGCTGAGTTACTGCAACACCTTAAATTTCACTCAAGACTCCAGCGTCTGCAATTCCTTGTGTCTCCAATCTATTTCGATGTTTAGAATTGATCGCACACCCTCTTATTTGGGGTCAGGATGTTCCAGATTCTGTCTCTCTTATGTAGGAGTAATTGCTTCCTGACACCACCCTGAACAATCTGAGTTTAATTTGAAGATCTTGACTTTGTTTGGATTCTCCAAGGCAGAAGAACTGTTTCTTTTCTTCAAAACTTAATGATCACTTTGATTTTTTTTCCTCAATCTCCATTCTCTTAGAGAAGTTGCAACTTGAGACTATTAGAGATGCATCGCGGGGACAGGCCCAGCGAGTCCGCTCCGACCAGTGATCTCCCCGAACACCAGCGCTACGCTACACACTAAACAACAACATATACAATTTTACCAAAGCCAATTAACTTACAAACCTGTACGTCTTTGGAGTGTGGGAGGAAAACCGGAGCACCCGGAGGAAACCCACGTGGTCACGCGGAGAACGTACAAACTCCCTACAGGCAGCACCCATTGTCAGGATCGAACGCGGGTCTCTGGGTACAATGTACTATTACAGACTAGGATTTGAAGGAAGATTAAACTATGGAGAGCCTTTCCCAACTTCAATATTGATCACAGTCAAAGGAAGATATTAATTTTATAGGGCAGCACGGTGGCACAGCGGTCGAGTTGCTGCCTTACAGCGCCAGAGTCCCGGGTTCAATCCTGACTACTGGTGCTGTCTGTATGGAGTTTGTATGTTCTCCCCGTGACCTGCATGGGTTTTCTCTGGGATCGCCGGTTCCCTCCCAAAAAGATGTACAGGTTTGTACGTTAATTAGCTTTGGAGAAAATGCAAATTGTCCATAGTGCATGTGAAGGCTGGTGTTAGTGTGCGGGGATCGCTGGTCGGTGCGGACTCGGTGGGCCAAAGGGCCTGTTTTCACAGTGTATCTCTAAACAAAACTAAACTAAACTACCACCTCCACATTTTACTTAAATGCACGTCAGGTCATAACAACCTACTCTTTCTCTTTCTCTTTGCTAACCCTCAAACTCTATACAAAATAATCATGTCTCCACATCAGCTAGATCTCCCCTATCCTCTTTCGCTCTATTGAGCACAGTACTGACGTCTTTAGATGCAAATCTCTTATCATGATTAGTTTAGTTTAGTTTGGTTTAGAGATACAGCGCGGAAAGATACAAACTCCGTACAGACAAGCACCCATAGTCAGACATGTAAGGCAGCAACTCTACCGCTGCGCCACCGTGCTGCCCTATGATGCTCGACTATTAAATGTCCTGTTCATTCATGTTGTTCCAAAATGTTGCTTTCCAGAATTGCACACTGATGGTGTGAAATGTACTCAGTATGAATCTAAGTACATGGGTCTCGCACTGGGAGAATCAATTTATTCACTAGAGCTCACAGCAATGCTGAGCCAAGATCCAGCTGTGATTACCTAGTGCGAACAAATACTCGACAATCTCGGCATTAGTTAACTACCTTTAAATGCTCATCCACTTCCCTTTTGTCTGATACAATTGAATCTGCACTGTAGTTGAGCGGTAGAGCTGCTGCCTCACAGCGCCAGAGATCCGGGTTCAGTCCTGACTACAACTGTTGTCTTATGGAGTTTGTACCCTCTCCCTGTGACCGCGTGGGATTTCTCCGGGGGCTCTGCTTTCCTCCTACGCACCAAAGGCATGCAGGTTTGTCTGGTAATTGGCTTTGGTGAAATTGTAAATTGTCCCAAGTGTGTGTGTAGGATAGTGTTAGTGTACGGAGAGATCGTTGCTGGGTGGGCCAAAGGGCCTGTTTCCACACGGATTGAATCTTGAGACATACTTTTGGGAATTCACATTCTAAAGTTCACGTTATGAAACTGTAACCATTCGAAATTCCCATCAGCTGGTTTCTGCAGAGAGCTGATGTAATGTAACACTGGAAACATTTTTTAAAATCCCGTGGAAATGTTTCCAACTTTTCAAAAAATTTCTGCTTATGCCTTTTGATTCAAATTAAATATGAAATAGAGTTGCTAAATTTGACAGATTGTTTGTAAGCCGCAGCATGAAAACAGGCCCTTCGGCCCACCTAGTCCACTCCGACCATCGATCACCCATTCACACTGGTTCTATGTTATCCCACTTTCTCATCCACTCCCTACACTCTAGGGGCAATTCGCAGAGACCGATTAACCTACAAACGTGCATGTCTTCAGGGTGTGGGAGGAAACCGGAGCACCTGGAGAAAAACCAAATGGTCACAGGGAGAACCTGCAAACTCCACCCAGACAGCACAAGTCAAAGCCGAGTCTCTGACGCTGTGAGGCAGCAACACTGCCAGCTAAGACATCGTGGCACCCCAATTTTACACACAGTTTGCTTCAGGCCAAGGTATATCGACAGTGTTTACTTCAAAATATATTTATTGAAAACTTGTATTGACATAACTTAGTCAGAATCCTTTTCAAATACAAACACTGAGCACTATCCCGGCTAAATGAAGGTCACTCGTGCACCTCAGTGTTATTGAGGGATGTAACCCTTGCCAACTACAGAAGTAGGTATACAAAACAAAAATACCAACTGCGGGATGTACTCAGCGGGTCAGGCAGCATCTCTGGAGTATAGCAGTAGGTGACATTTGGGGTCGAGACCAGAAGAAGGGTCTCGATCCAAAACATAACCTGTTTCTTTTCTCCAGAGATGCTGTCTGACCTGCTGAGTTACTCCAGCAATTTGTGTCTAACTTCAGCATCTGCAGTTCCTTTCTACACATGGATAGGTGATGTCTTGGGTTGGGACCCTTCTTCAGACTGATTGTAGAGGTGCGAGAAGGGGGGGGGGGGGGGGGGGGGGGGGGGGAGAAAGCTGGAAGGGAGGTGGCGGCAACACAAATTCTGGCAAGTGTTAGGTAGATACAGATGAGGGGGGTTTCGGTTTTGGCAGAGGTTGGACAAAGGTCATAGATTAAAATACAAAATGTGTAAGATAAGGAGATAAAGAGATGGGGGAAGCTGCCAATGTACACGCAACATGGACTATTCGACATAATCAACAAAAAGGCAGGCACAGCTGGGGCCCATGCGAGTGGCCATGGCTACATGCTTATCTTGAAGTAAAGTTATTCCAGGTACTATGTTGGCAAGGATGTTGAAACAAGCTGGAGACACAAGAGGCTGCAGAAGCTGGAGTCGTGAGTAAAACACAAAACTCAGCAGGGCAGGCAGCATCTAGGGAGGGAGTGGACAGGAGATGTTTTAGGTCGGGACCCATCTTCAGACTCAGTCAATGCATTATTTTACAGCAATATTATTTACAAAACAACCAATACAAACCCACCCACCATCATAATACAAAATTACCGAATATTCTTAATACTAGATATGAAATAACTATATTACAATCCTGGTCCAGGATGCATTCGCCCCCTGGTGCCCAGCGGTCATGGACCTCGCCCATGGTGCTCATGGACACTGCATGTTCCTTTTTGAGGGGTACCCAGGCACGGGTACACAGAAGAGTGGCAAGCAGTCTGCTCGGGCGGGGAGCTCTTCTGCATTGCGCCATGACCCAAGAATGGCCAGCTTGGCCAGGCCCAGGAGCAGCACAACCACGACATCCTCTGCTCTACCCTCAGGATGCCCAAAGATGAGGCTGGTGGGGCTGGAGCGCGCAGAACATTCTCGGGACTGCTCTCAGGTGGGTGTTTGCTTGTTTGATTCCTCTTAGTTTTAGTTTTTAGAGATATAGCGCGGAAACCAGGCCTTTCGGCCCACCAAGCCCGCACCGACCAATGGTCTCCGCATATTAACACTACCCTACACACAGTAAGGATGATTTACATTGATACCAAGCCAATTAACCTGCAAACCTGTACGTCTTGGGAGTGTGGGAGGAAATTGAAGATCTCGGAGAAAACCCATGCGGTCACGGGGAGAACGTACGAACTCGGTACAGACAAGCACCTGCAGTCGGGATCGAACCCGGGTCTCTGGCACCGTAAGCGCTGCAAGGCAGCAACTCTACCGCTGCACCACCGTGCTGCCCCACTCTTCTTGCTGCCTGTCAAGGTAAATCTACCAAGAAATTTCACCTTTGCTCAAGGGAAGGGACAGTGCCGTTGGGCAGTATCTGTCGACCAATTTATACCAGATGTTGTTTGTGGACTGTTGCCCAAGAAACTCTTTAACCTTCCGTTCCAGCTAACACGATGTGTGTGTGTATTCGCCAGCTCTTCATAACGCAGCATTGCTAAAATTGATGCATGTTGTCACAGTGTGGAAAGACTTAGACTAATACTGTGCAACCTCACGGTGTTCATTAGGTCATTGGGTTCTTCTGAAATCTAGACACGGTGGAATGGAACATGGGAGCACAGTTACCATTAAAGCTCCTTTGCCATTTTAAACATCGATGTTCAAAGGCAAATAATTCAGTGGGACAATGTGTCATTTTTTAGCCACCAGCCTCTCATGGAGTACCTGGTCGTGAACCGTAACATTGTCTGTCCATTGCCCTCCAGAGATGCTCCGCAACCCACTGAGTTCCTCCAGCGTTTTAGTTTTTACTCAAGACTCCAGTATCCACAGTCATTCGTACCATTGCCTAGTTTAGGGAGTATTAGCTATGGGTGACAGGGTGGCGCAGCGGTAGAGTTGCTGCCTTCCAGCGCCAGCGACCCAGCTTCGATCCTGACTGCGGGTGCTGGCTGTACGGAGTTTGTACGTTCTCCTCGTGACCTGTGTGGGTTTTCTCCGGGAAGCTCCGGTTACCTCCCACATCCCAAAGACGTTCAGCTTTACAGGCTAATTGGCTTAGGTAATAAAGTATGTAAGTTGATGCTCGTGTACGGGGTGATCGCTGGTCGGCGCTGACTCAGTGGGCCGAAGGGCCTTTTCTGAAAGGCATAGCTTTTAGGTGAGAGGGGAAACTTTCAACGAGACAATGTGCTGGAGTAACTTAGCAGGTTTAGTTTAGTTTAGAGATACAGCACGGAAACAGGCCCTTCGGCCCACCGAGTCCATGCTGACCATCAATCACCTGCACACAAGCTTTATCCTACATACTAGGGACAAGTTACAAAGAACAATTAACCTGCAAACCCGTATGTCTTTGGCATGTGGGAGGAAACCGGAGAACCTGGAGGAAACCCACGTGGTCACAGGTAGAACATACAAACTCCGTACAGACAAGCACCCGTAGTCGGGATCGAACCCGGGTCTCTGGTGCTGTAAGGCAGCAGCTCTACCCACTGCGCCACCATACCGCCCCTAAAGGTAGCAATGTTCTGCAGCATTTAAACAGACACACGAACAGTCATGAAATGGGGAGAAATAGAATATGTGCAGGAATATGTAATTAGTTTCACAGAAACCTTGGGCTGTAGGGCCCACGCAGTCCTGTTCTGTGTTCTACACGTTCGAATCAAGGACGAGGAACAAATATTGCTGATTTCTAAATGGAACTAATCCTAGGGACTTTCCACTGTTCGTTAGAACATGCAGAACGCAAAATAAACCTGGAAGCACCAGAGGTTTGTGAAAGCCCTGAATCTCTACACTACGTGGCATGTGATGACATGCACAGTCAAAGACAGATTTGCTGTGCCAATCAGCCACAGATTTGACATTTGACATTTGACATCAAAAGCTGGGAATTTTCATCTGTAAACTTATGATGATTGGCTTTCCATTGAATACGGCGTTTCGCAATCTAGTAATTGTGCTTCTCACATGATATTTCTTATTCCTCATTATAAGTGACAAAGGGTTCAAACTCAACGAGATCTTCCATTGAAGATTTGTGTTTGAAACTTTCATAAAGCGTATGAGAAATGCCAACTCAGCAAAATTCAGAAAATGTTGAAAACACTGCCCGCTTTTATCTTGGTATTAAGTGGCACGGTGGCACAGCTGGTAGAGCCGCCGTCTCACGGCGCCAGAGGCCCGGGTTCCTTCCTGACCTCGGGTGCTGTCTGTGTGGAGTTTGCATGCTCTCCCCGTGGCCACGTGGGCTTCCTCCGGGTGCTCCGGTTTTCTCCCACATCCCGAAGACGTGCGGGTTTGTAGGTTAATTGTCCTCTGTGACATCGCCCCTCGTGTGCAGGGAGTGGATGAGAACGTGGGATAACATACGACGTGTCTGAATGGGTGGTCGATGGTCGGTGTGGATTCTGTGGGCTGGAGGGCCTGTTTCCATGCTGTATAACTAAACTACACTAAACTAAACTAAACTAAACTAAACTAAACTAAACTAAACTAAACTAAACTAAACTAAGTAAGCTGGTCAAGATTGTTCCAAAACTGAGTGTGGTCTGGTCGGCATCTCTCAATTCTATTTCCAATCCTCAATTTCCATCTCAACTTCTTGGTTCCATATCCCTTGATACCTTTACCAAACTAGAGAAGGGCCCCAACTTGAAATGTCGCCTCTGGAGATGCTGCCTAACTCGCTGGGTTAAGGGCCTGTCCCACTGTACGAGGTAATTCAAGACCTCTCCCGAGTTTAAAAAAAAATCAAACTCGTGGTAAGTATGTAGAATGTACGCAGCGGGTACGTCAGAACTCGGGACATCTCTTAGCGGCTCGTTACGCTAACGGCAGGTACTCGGGAAATGTGGTAAGCTCGTGAAGAATTTTCAACATGTTGAAAAACGTCCACGAGAGCCCCGAGTACCTACGAGTGGCCATTACCGTAATTCCCCGAGTTCGAATCGGGGAAACTCGGGAGAACTCTTGAATTACCTTGTACAGTGGGACAGGCCCTTTACTGTAAAACTTTGAGTTTAAGGGACTGCAGTTCCTTGTGTCTCCAATCTATTTCGATGTTTATAATTGATATACATATAATAATTTGATGTTTATAATTGATATACATATAACACACCCTCTTATTTGGGGTCAGGATGTTCCAGATTCCGTCTCTCTTACGTAGGAGTAATTGCTTCCTGACACCACCCTGAACAATCTGAGTTTAATTTGAAGATCGTGACTTTGTTTGGATTCTCCAAGGCAGCAGAACTGTTTCTTCTCTTTAAAACTTAACAAGCATTTTGATTTATTCCTCAACAATCTCCATTCTCTTGCAGAAGTTGCACCTTTAGAGTTTACTTTAGACTTTAGAGATACGGCGCGGAAACAGGACCTGTGGCCCACCGAGTCTGCGCCGACCAGCGATCACCCCGTACACCAGCTCAATCCTACACACGATAGACAATTTACAATTTTACTGAAGCCAATTAACTTACAAAACTGTACGTCTTTGGAGTGTGGGAGGAAACCGGAGCGCCCGGAGAAAACCCACGCAGTTACAGGGAGAGTGTACAAGCTCTGTACAGACAGCACCCGTAGTCAGGATCGAACCCGGGCCTCTGGCTCCGTGAAGCAGCATCTCTACTCCTAGACTGAGAAACAAGTTCTTGTTTACATAATCCTTTTTATCACCTAGATCAAAGGAACTCTATTGGAAAATAAATCTGGCATCTTAGCCAGGAAATGCAGCATTAAAACTTTAAGGAGTGAAAATTAATTCTGGGTTCTTGGCACTAAATGTGAAACGTAACATATGTACATTGGTGAACAGTTCTAAAATTAGTTCCCGTTGAGTTTCAGAAGTGGGGTCAAAAGGGCAAAAGGTATTTGTTTCCACAGCCTTTACTTAACATGTCCATGACACAGAAAGCTGGAGTAATCCAGCGGGCCTCTGGAGAAAAGGAGTAGGTGACGTTTCGGGTCGTGAACCTTCTTGAGTCTGAAGAAGGATCTAGGCCCGAAACGTCACCTATTCCTTTTCTCCAGAAATGCTGCCTAACCCTCTGCCTGACCGTCAAGGGATATGGGGAGAAAGCAAGAACGGGGTACTGATTTTGGATGATCAGCCATGATCATACTGAATGGCGGTGCTGGCTCGAAGGGCTGAATGGCCTACTCCTGCACCTGCTTTCTATGTTTCCATGTCACTTATTCCTTTTCTCCAGAGATGCTGCCTGACCTGGTGAGTTACTCCAGCTTTTTGTATCTATCTTCGGTTTAAATCAGCATCTGCAGTTCCTTCCTACACAAAGAGACCCTTCTGAACACTCTCTCCCTGCCATTCTCCAGCTTGTTGGGAACAATTATATTGTTGTGTCATTGTCTTTACAAATGGTAGTTAGGCACTTCAGTTCACCTCCATCATCTAATACTAAGAGGTGTTTAGGGGGAAGTGCGCAGTTCAGAACAGGATAAAGGTGATTTAAGATGAGTAGTTTAGTTTAGATTAGTTTAGAGATGCAGCGTGGCCAACTGAGTCTGCGCCAACCAGCGATCCCTGCACACTAACACTATCCTACACACACTATGGACAATTCACATTTATACCAAGCCAATTTACCTACATACCTGGATATCTTGGGAGTGTGGGAGGAAACCTGAAGATCTCAGAGAAAACCCGCTCGGTTTTCTCTGAGATCTCGGTACAAACTCCATACAGATGTAGGGCTGCCAACTCTCAAGCATTGAGCATGAGACTCACGCATTTGACGAAATTCTCACGCTCTCACGCTGATGACAGAAGTTCTCACGCTCAAATCGTTTTTTTTAATATAAATAAATAAACAAAGTCACACTCTTCCACACTCACCAAGGAGAATAATTTTCTGTCGGCGGGTTTCCCGTAATGAACGAGCAATTTAATTGGCTTAAGCCCTTCGCAAACTATTTAAAACGGCAATGTAGATAAAAAAGCTGGAGAAACTTGAGGGTGAGAGCACCTACGTCTGAGTTTGACCCTTCTTCAGAAAGCTTTTCTCCAGCGCTCTCTACCGCTCCATGACAGATGCTGCCTCACGCTCACATTCCCATTTTTAGGTGAACACGGCGGTAAATCCCAGCAATAAACAAAGTCACACTCATCTCACCCTCACCAAGGAGAATAGTTCTGTGTCCGGCGGCCGATTTGTCCACACCGCATGGAGTTCAGAGCCAGGAGCGGACCGGCTGAGTGGGGGCGTCGGTGCCGCCTCCGGATCCGCGGAGGTGGCACAGTTGCGCAGCAGTAGAGTTGCTGCCTTGCAGCACCACAGACCCAGATTTGATCCTGACTACAGGTGCTGTCTGTACAATATTTGTACATTCTCCTTATGAACACATGGTTTTCTCTGGATATTCCGGTTTCTCCCTCATCCGAAAAACGTAAAGTTTGTAGGTTAATTGGCTTCAGTAAATTGTCCCTGGCATGATACAATTGGTGTATGGTAGATTGCTGGTCGGTGTGGACTTGGTGGGCCAAAGGACCTGTTTCCATATATATGTTTTCCATATATATCTTAATTTCATTGAACCATATATGGTTGAATATGTGGCATTATTTTTGTCTTGTTTCTATAGTCAAAGGGTAAGGTTGATTGATTTATTTGTGCAGAATAGTGATGGAAGTCTGACTCCTCTTGCCTTGTTTCATTTTGTTTCTCTATATAAATATGCATAACAGCATGAATTATAATCTGATTTCCATACATGAATATGCTAAGATCATTCATGTGCCGCTCCTGTTGATCAGAGCCTGGCTCGACTGTGGAATGTAATTAGGAATGTAATTTAGCCTAACCTTATTCATACCTAACCGAATCTGAAGCATAAATGTTGCATTCAAGTGTAAGTTAAAAGACTCGTTACAGTATGCACCAGATTGCACAATTTCAAGCTGAAAAATGCAAAAGCTCCCTACCGTGGGAGGGGGGACACCCCCTCCTACCCCTCCCCCCCCCCCCCTCCTACCCCCACCCCCCCCCCCCCCTCCTACCCCCCCCCCCCCCCCCCTCGGTCGCTACGCTCCCTCGCAATTTCTCACACTCAACTCTCACCCAATGTTAGCAGCCCTGTAGACGGCACCCGTAGTCGGGATTGAACCGGTGCTGCAAGCGCTGTAAGGCAGCAACTCAACCACTGTGCCACAGTGCCACCCTACCTTTTAGATGTGTCACCCCTATCTACAGCCACCCTTCGCCCCCTCTCCCTGCTACCAGCTTGCTGGTATTTCCAGTTCTTTTACTTTCCAGGTAATTAAAGTAATATTCATTTGACCCACACAGGATGGGGTGGGTTGAGGTGGGAGTTTTTTGTTATGACTGTGCTGCAGTAAACAGAAATCAAACTGAGGGGGTGAATGGAAAACATTGCTTAGGTGAAGTGAGTGTTAAAATTAACCATTTACTGATTGCAAGTCAAACTGCAATAGGAGGCATATTCAACTGGGTACATGAACTTTATTCAACCTGGTGATTTTGATTGTCTCCTGGAACTATGGAGTGACTTAAAAGAAACTGTTGCTATTGATGATAGTACAGAGTCTCTCAGTTTCGTTCTTAGCAGTTAGTTAAAGGGAAAATGTTTCATATCTCGCTTGGGCACCTTACAACCCAGTGATATGACATTTGATTTCTCTAACTTCAAGTAACCCTTACTTTCCCTCTCTCTCTGTCCCTCCCCATCCTAGTTCTCCGACCTGTTGCACTGAGCTTGCGATTAAACTTTGCTGCTTGTATGCCTCATCGTCACCTTCCCCTCAGTTAACAATGAACCATTCTACATTCTTCTTGAGCATTGTCCCCTTTGATCTGTCGTCTTTACACCTTATCCTTCCATATCTCTATGCCTCCCTCGCCCCTGCCTCTCAGTCTGATGAAGGGACTCGACCCAATTCGTCACCTATTCCTTTTCCGCAGCGATGCTGCCTGACCGGCTGAGTTACTCCAGCATTTTGTGTCTGTCTTCGCCACCAAATATTAAGTGCTTAAGAAAATAAGTGCAGGAGGTTGCTTGCTCCCTGAAGGGTTTCTTGCTATTATGATCATATCTGATTTAGTCTTAGTCTCAATTCATCTTCTGAGCCAGTTCCCCTTAACCATCACTTCCTCCATCGTTCAAAAATATATCTACACCTACGTGTGATTAGTTTAGTTTAGTTTATTGTTACTCGTACCGAGGTACAGTGAAAAGCTTGTTGTGGCGTGCTATCCAGTCAGCGGACAGACTATACATGATTACAATCGAGCCGTCCACAGTGCACAGATACAGGATAAAGTGGATAACGTTTAGTGCAAGATAAAGTCCAGTAGGGTCCGATTGGAGATAGTCCGAGGGTCTCCAATGGGGTAGGTGGTCGCTCAGGACCGCTTTCTAGTTGGTGATAGGATGGTTCAGTTGTTTGATAGCAGCTGGGAAGAAACTGTGCCTGAATCTGGAGGTGTGCGTTCTCACACTTTTGTACCTCTTGCCTGGTGGGAGAGGGGAGTAGAGGGTGTGGCCAGGGTGAGTGTCGTCCTTGATTATGTTGCTGGCCTTGCTGAGGCAGCGTGCGGCGTAGACGGTGTCAATGGAAGGGAGATTGGTTTGTGTGATGGTCTGGGCCAAGTAAAATCTTAATGTTGTTTTTGTAAAGACGCAGTTGTTACTGTCCCACAGATTCAGAAGGTGTTAAAGAAAGGCCAGCAAACAAATTTCTTGGTTATGGGCCAAACACAGGCAGGTGGGACGACTGTAGTTCGGTGTGGGTCGAAGGGCCTGCATATTGGGTCAAAGGGCCTGCATATTTCCACGCTGTCTGACTATGTCTCTATGGTAGGAGCACACAAAGGCAATGGAATTTTGTTAGCCAAGGATCCCTGTTATAGGAATCAAGTCAAGTAGTAGGTCAAGAATTAAATAGTGGAACAAACTCAAGGGGCTGAGTAGTCTATTCCGTGCCTTAGTTTAGTTTAGTTTAGTTTAGTTTAGTTTAGTTTAGTTTAGTTTAGTTTAAGATACACTGTGGAAACAGGCCCTTCGGCCCACTGAGTCTGTGCCGCCCAACAATCACCCGTACACTAGTTCTATCCTACACACTAGGGACAATTTACAGAGCCCAGTTAAACTATTAACCGCACATCTTAGGGATGTGGAGGGAAAGTGGATCACCCGGAGAAAACCCACACAATCACAGGGAGAGCGTACGGACTCTGTACAAACAGCACCCGTAGTCAGGATCGAACCCGGGTCTCCGGAGCTGTAAGGCAGCAACTCTATCGCTGCGCCACCGTGCCTGTTAGGTCCTGGTGTTTAAATCTTCCTATCAGCTTCAAAATTAAAGGCACCGAAACAAAGAGTATAGTTAGTCACATTCTGTAAACGGGGTCAACAGGATGTGAAACAACACCCATAGGACAACTAGTACGGTGGGTTGCACGGTGGTGCAGAGGTAGAGTCGCTGCCTTACTGTGCTCACAGCACCAGCAGATCCGGGTTCGATCCCGACCACGGGTGCTTGTCTGAAGGGAGTATGCACGTTCTCCCCGTGACCGCGTGGGTTTTTTTTTCCGAGATCTTCGGTTTCCTCCTACACTCCAAAGACGTACAGGTTTGTATGTCAATTGGCTTCGGTAAAATTGTAAATTGTCCCTAGTGCGAGTAGGATAGTGTAAGTGTGCGGGTATCGCTGGTCGGTGCAGACCCGGTGGGCCGAAGGGCCTGTTTCGGCTCTGTATCTCTAAAGTAAACTAAACTAAAGTAAAACAGAAGATACAATAGCAAACAGAACGAACAGAACGAAGGGTGATCTTCATAACTTTGTATAACAGTGGTGGCCACTGACTGGGCGAGAAATTATTTTCCATCCAGAATTACCCCCTAACTTACTTTAGAGGCGTGATAAGGAGTTAAAAGCATTGGTGTGTGGTCTGAAGGTCAGGACCAGGGCTGGTGAGAATGCCAGGTCCTTTTCCCGAAGGACATTTATGAAACACTGTTCCTATTAATGGACAAACCAGAAGTTTCAGGGCCATCTTCGCTGATTACAAGTATTTTATTCCACATTTGTTTTATTGTTTGAATTCAAACTTCCAATATACTCTTTTGATATCTGATACAGCATGCTGCCACGGCAAGGCCACCAGCATAATCAAGGACGAGTCTCAACCCAGTCACTCTCTCTTCTCCCCTCTCCCATCAGGCAAGAGGTACAGAAGTGTGTAAAACGCACACCTCCAGATTCAGGGTGGAAACAGGCCCTTCGACCCAATTTTCCCACGCTGACCTGCCTGTGTTTGGCCCATTACTGAGAAATTTGTTTGCTGCCTTTCTGTGGCACCTTCTAATCTGTGGGACAGTAACGACTGCACCTTTACAAAAACAACATTGAGATTTTACTTAGTACTTGACATAATAGCACAAAGACAACAACTCTCACCAACTTCTACAGATGCGCGATAGAAAGCAGTTTATTGGGATGAGACAGCATGGTTTGGGAACAGCTCCATCCAAGACCGAGAGAAATTGCAGAGAATTGTGGACGCAGCCCAGACCATCACACAAACTAACCTCCCTTCCATTGACTCCATCTACACCTCACGCTGCCTCGGCAAGGCCAGCAGCATAATCAAGGAAAACACTCACCCCGGTCACTCCCTCTTCTCCCCTCTGCCATGAGGCAAGAGGTACAAAAGTGCGAAAACGCACACCTCCAGATTCAGGGTCAGTTTCTTCCCAACTGTCATCAGGCAACTGAACCATCCTGTCGCCAACTGGAGAGCGGTATTGGGCAACAAAAGCTTTTCACTGTTCCTCATTACATGTGATATTCAACTAAACTAATTAATGGTGGCGCAGCGGTAGAGTTGCTGCGCTTAGCGTTTACAGCGCCAGAGACCCAGGTTCAATCCTGACTACGGTTGTTGTATGTACAGAGTTTGTACGTTCTCCACGGCATGGGTTTTCTCCAAAAAACTTTGGTTTCCTCCCTCAGTCCAAAGACGTACAGGTTCGTAGGTTAATTGGCTTGGTATAAATGTAAAAAATGTTCCTAGTGTAGGATAGTGTGTGGATTTGGTGGGCCGAAGGGCCTGTTTACATGCTGTATCTCTAAACTAATCTAAACTAAACTGAACAAAATTTCCTATGTAGTAAGGAACCGAAGAAGGTTCTAAAGAAGGGTCTTGATTCAAAGATGCTGCCTGTCCCGCTGAGTTACTCCAGCATTTGGGTCTATCTTTGAACTATATTTATTTTGTTTCCATATGGTGTAAATATTGGTGGGACTGTGTCTTTGGAATGTTGTTCCATTGGTGTATGAATGGGACAGGTTGAATTGATGCCTTTTGACACAGATACAGCACAGACTCAATGGGTCGAAGGTCCTTTAATGCCATTTTTAAAAATGAGAAAAATATGCGTTTGCGTGTCTCTAAACAATGACACCGTGAAGATATTACACACAGTTCAATTTGAATTTTAACAAAGCACCGCACTATTTGTTTCCAACTTGTCCACCACTCGTTCATTCTAAAAGCAACACCCTTCTTCGTGACTGCGTGGGTTTTTCTCCAAGATCTTCGGTTTCCTCCCACACTAAAAAGATGTACAGGTTGGTAGGTTAATTGGATTGGTATCAGTGTGCAGAAAAACAAATTGTCCCTAGTGGGTAGGATAGCGCTGTGCGGGGATCACTGTGCAGATGCCCCTATTCTGCGCTTATCCTGAACTAAAAAGTGGAGTGTGCAAACGCAGCACACCATGCCTGCTGAGAAGGTACAAACTTTTACAGAAATCTGAAAATAAAAACAGAGCTATGCTGCCCCCAACGTGTATCATTAATTCCAAAGCCCTCTGCCCTCAAAATGCTACAAATGGCATACGTTCAATTCACCTGTGCCAATGAGAGATAGCCAGAATGACTCCCTCTCCTCAGGCAATTCACCTAATGAGAGATAGCAAGTCAGCATTTTTAGTCAGACACTTCTTCAGAAATTAGAAAGAATGAATACAATTGTGTTTTTGAAGAAAGGGATGGAGAGAGGAGGCAGACTAAAGTTGTCAACGCTTGAGCTCGATGGCGCAGCGGTAGAGTTGCTGCCTTACAGCGCTTGCAGCGCCAGATGCCCGGGTTCGATCCTGACTACGGGCGCTGTCTGTATGGAGTTTGTATGTTCTCCCTGTGACCACGTGGATTTTCTCCGAGATCTTCGGTTTCCTCCCACACTCTAAAGATGTACAGGTAAATTGGCTTGGTAAATGTAAAAATTGTTCCTAGTGTGTGTAGGAAAGTGATGTGAGGATCGCTGGTCGGTGCGGACTCGGTGGGCCGAAGGGCCTGTTTCCGTGCCGTATCTCTAAACTAAACTAAACTAACCTACACTTTCCATCTCTTTGGTCTCCACCTTTTGTATCTGGACTTTATTTTGCAATAAACATTATTCCATTTATCATGTATCTGTACACTGTGGATGGCTCAATTGTAATCATGTATTGTCTTTCCATTGACTGGTTAGCACACTACAGCATATTTTCACTGTACCAAAATTAAATTAAACTAAATAAAATTAAATCAAACTAAATTTTTAACAGCTCATATTCACCCTCTGAGTTAAAGGGTTACCCCTCTCACTTTCTGCAACTGCTGATTTTTAAAGTGATCATTATCTTGACAGCTTTGGTTTCCACTCAGATACTTCTAAGACCATGAGAGGAATAAATAGGATAAATGCATAGAATCTTTTACCCAGAGTCGGGGAATCATGAAGCAGAGGACATAGGCTTGAGGTGAGAGTGGGGGGGGAGAGATTTAATAGGAACCTGAGGGGTACCTTTTTTACACAAAAGGTGCCAGGTATATGGAACGAGCTGCCAGCGGAGGTAATTGAGTCAGGGACTATCACAACGTGTAAGAAACGTTTGGACAGGTACATGGATGGGACAGGTTTAGAGGGATACGGGCCAAACGCGGGGTAGAGCTCTAGTGTTGTAAATTGTAAATTGTCCCTTGTGCGTAGTTGTGCGCTGGAGTAACGGGGATCGCCGGTCGTCACGGGTGGGCGACATTTCGGGTCGGATTCCTTCTTCAGACCCAGTCCGACGCTCTGCTTGACCCGCTGAGTTACTCCAGCACTTTGTGTCTATCTTCGGAATACATCAGCATCTGCTGTTCATTCCTACACAATGAGTTTGTCACACCTTCTTGTGTGGAGGTAAGGGCCGGGGGAGTTAATGAACAGGAAAGTTGACCTGGATCAATACCTTGTACCTTGTGGTCATCACATCCGAAGAGTCCACCAGGGGACTATACTGGGAGTTGGGCAATTTTTACATTTTATTGAGCCAATTTGTCAAGCCAATTAACCTACAAACCTGTGGGTCTTTGGAGTGTTTGAGGAAACCGAAGATCTCGGAGAAAACCCACGCAGATCACGGGGAGAACGCACACACTACATGCAGACATCAACCGTAGTCGGGATCGAACCCGGGTCTCCGGCGCTGCATTCTGCTGTAAGGCAGCAACTCTACCGCTGCGCCACCGTGACCACTTTTTAATCCGTGTGTGTTTGATGTTAAGTTTAGCTGTCAGATAATCCACACTGCCTGCCCGGGGTTTTTGAAAAGGCGTTTCATCGCTGTCAATTACACATTCCCGGAACAAAGCTGGAATATCTACACAGCCCAGACCATGGAGGTTATTTGTGTGTACTCAGTATCATTCTGCTAGTTGTGCTGAACACCACAAAGTAACCTCACACCGAGTGACGCCATGACTAAAAATAGGCTGGGATTCCCTGGCTTCTCCTGATGCAGCAGATTCTGCCTGAAATATGCGGTGGGAGGGCTTTAAATTTGGATCCACGTTTGAATTGGCTTTTGAATCGGAGGCTGCTCCATCTCTCTGAGCTGCCACTGCAGCTGCCCCTGAGCGCGGGACAATCTTGGCAGGGCCAACGGCAAGTGGACGATGTGCAGAACAGGTCTGTCTCATACAGCAGAAGCCTAAAGGGCCTGTCCCACTTACGCGACCTTTACGGGCGACTGCTGGCACCCGTGACAGGTTGCCGAAATTTTCAACATGTTGAAAATTCAGCGGCAACCAGAAAGATGCTACGGCTCTTTGGAGACCTCTCACGGCCATACAGGCGACCTCTGGCGACATGTCACGGGTGACCTCTCATGACCATAGGAGACCTCTCACGAACATCACGGGTGCTGGCAGTCGCCTGTAAAGGTCGCATAAGTGGGACAGGCCCTTTACTCTGCAGCATCTGCTGAAAAGGCGCCTCCAGGATCTTGCCGTCCCCCCTTTACAAAACGCTGCTTGCCAACAAACTAGGGTACGGGCGCAGAGGTAGAGTCGCTGCCTCGCAGCGCCAGAGACCCGGGTTTGATCCTGATCTTGGGTGCTGCCTGTGTGGAGTTTGCACGTTCTCCCCTGTGACCGCGTGGGTTTTCCTCCAGGTGCTCCGGTTGCCTCCCACATCCCAAAGACGTGCGGGTTTTTGTTAGTTAGACACAAAGTGCTGGAGAAACTCAGCCGGTCAGGCAGCATCTCTGGAGAAAAAAGGATGGGTGACGTTTTGAGTCGGAATCTTTTTCCAGGCTGAAGGAGGGTTCCAATCCGAAATATCAACTATTCCTTTTTTTCCCAGAGATGCTGCCTGACCGACTTAGTTACTCTGGCACTTTGTGTCTATGTTCGATATAAACCAGAACCTGCAGTTCCTTTCTACACAGGTTTATAGGTTAATTGGCAACGGTAAAAAAACGTTCCCTAGTGTGTAGGATAGTGTTAGTGTACGGGCTCTCTGGCGCTGTAAGGCAGCAACTCTACCACTGCGCCACTGTGCAGCCCACAGTTTTTCTGCTCCCACTGCATGCTGTGAATGTGTTTTCGCTCCAGGGCATTAGCTGATCCAGGCTGCTGCAGAAGCCAACGTCAGTGGCAGTATTGGAACAGCTTGAAACGACGGATCCTTTGTTTAATGTCCATTTCACAGTCGTACAGGATGTTGGCAAGGCCACACCCGGAACACAGTGTACTCTTTTGGACCCTTTACTTAAAAACATAATATATAGTAGATAGACACAGCAATGTAGGAGTAACTCAATGGGTCAGGCAGCATCTATGGAGAAAAAGAATAGGCAAAAGAAAATTAGGGGAAAGACAGAAGAGTGGGGTTGAGAGGTAGATCAGTCACGATTGAATGGCAGGGTAGGCTCGATGGGCCGAATGGCCTACTTCAGCTCCTGTGCCTTATTAAATTATGCACGTTGTGGGTCGGAACTCTTCACCGGACATGAGGGGCCGAATGGCCTACACTTGCTCCTATTTTAGTGCGCTCTGAATGTACTTATAACACATTTCTCAAACAAATTTCACTGCTGGTCCAATCCTTTTTTTCATTATTTGCAAAGGAGCTTCAGTTCAGTGTGAACTCTCTCATGTGAGTCTAAAGTTCATGGGTTCAAGTATCGGTTAATCCCCAGTTTCAGGCCCACAATGCAGGTTAATAGTTCAAGGCATCCTGAGACACTGCATGATACTGAAGGGTTTACTGTGCATGTGTGGTCTGATTTTACCTTGTGCCTCACATGGCATTAGGCGCCGAGTAAGTACAAAGCTATTACATTTCAAAATGCTCATTGTTTATCAAGGCTGACATGGTATCCTAGTGATAAATCGCACGCGAATTGGAACTCATTCAACTAGTTACGGAGAATCTTATAATGCAGCCATCCATTTTGTGTACATCGTAGCGTGAGACAAAACACGAGGTATTGTTCTTTTGTTTACCTTTCCCTTTCCAAGAATTTACCTCTCGGGCGATCCGACTCGAGGCTGGCCTTTGTTGCATATTTGCTATACACCATCGCTCCGACAGTGCATTCAGTTTAAATTCCATTTGGAATATTTTGGAGGACCAAGAAACCAAGAACCAAGAGCGCAGACAGAGGCCATGCGGCCCATGAGAAACGTGCCAACTTGCTTGGAACGGAGAGGAAGTGGTAGACACTGCCTGGTCCATCGTGGGTACTGACCACCCCCCAATCGATGGGATCTGCAGGAGCCGCTGCCTCAGAAGAGGCAGTCAACTTCATCAGAGACCCACACCACCTTGGCCACATTCTCATTTCACCACTGCCATTGGGAAGAAGGTACAGGAGCCTGAAAACTGTAACGTTCAGGTTCAGGAAATAGCTTCCTTTCTACAACTTACAGTAGTTTAGTTTTAGTTTAGTTTAGATACAGCGTGGAAACGGGTCCTTCGGCCCACGAGTCCGCGCCGACCAGCGATCCCCGTATTTAATAGCACTATCTTACACACACTAGGGACAATTTACATTTATACAAAGCCAGTTAACCTACAAACCTGAACGTCTTGGGAGGAAACTGAAGATCTCGGAGAAAATTGACGTGGTCACGGGGCGAACGTACAAACTCCGTACAGCCAGCACCCGTAGTCGGTTCTGGGACTAGTGGTCGTAGCCTCGTTCTGTTCCTATCATTTATGACCTTATGACCAAACCATGTATGACAACAAGGGACCTAATACGCTTCATGGTGGGACAAAGAACAACGCTGTATTTTTAGACTTGCGGAGGAATTTGCCCATCGCACTTTGAATTCCTGTTTCATTCACATTATTTACATGAGTCTTCAGAACGGTCAACGTGCTTACAATTGGTGCTTACCATTCACAGAGATAAAATTACTCCTAAAATTATAATGTTCAATCTTATACCCTTAATATTGCTCAAACATTTCTCATATCCTGGGAAACATGCACTTCCAAACTTAAAAGAGAAAATGTAAATAACAAGGAAACTGCAGAGTCTGAAGAAGGGTCTTGACCCGAAACGTTGCCTATTCCTTCGCTCCATAGATGCTGTCTCACCCGCTGGGTTTCTCCGTTTTTTTGTCTACCTAGGAAACTGCAGGTGTTGGTTTATACCAAAGATAGACACAAAGTGCTGGAGTAACTCAGTGGGTCAGGCAGCATCCCTGGAGAACATGGATCGGTGACGTTTTGGGTTGGAACCCTTCTTCAGACACAGAAAATGTTGGAAATATATAGCAAATTGTGAGAGGCGATCAGACAGGGGAGACAGTCAGAACCTTTTCCCCAGGGTGGAAATGTGCAACACTAGAGGGGACAGCTGTAAGGTGAGGGGTGGGGGGGTTAATGGAGATGTGCGGGGCAAGTTTTATACGGCGTGTCGTGGGGGTCTGGAACACATTGCCCGGGGTGGGGGTGGAGGTAGATACTCTGCCAGCATTTACAGTGAGGCATTTTAGATCGGCACGTGAAAGTGCAGGGAGGCGGGCGGCGCTGACTAATCAACGCGGGGTCCTGCGACTCTGCCCAGCTCGGCCTGTGGACTCAGGAGCTGCAGACTCCGGCAGTGGGAGGCGGCTGATCAGGAGGTCCGGGCCGCTGAGGAGGAGGATGCTCACCGTCGGGGTTCGGCGTCGGCGTTCCACCAGCCCGGCGTGAGGGCCTGAACATCGGGCCACCCGGGGCGGCGACTGCGGGTGCTCGGAAGGCCCCGACCACGGATGGACACGGAGGGGAGGCTGGCTGGACTATGGTGCCTTCCTCACCTTGGTGCCATTTATGTTATGTTGTGTTGTGGACTTTCTGTGTTTGTGCTTTTTTTAAATTTTTAATTCAATTTCAATTTTATTTTTAATATGTTTTATTATTTATTTATTATTTATTTTTATTATTTTTCTTGTGATTTTTTTTAACGATACTGCCTGTACGGGAAATTCATTTCGTTGTCTCAAAGTGAGGCAATGACAATAAAATTTGAATACAAGAATACAATACAATAGAGGGATATAGATCATTACTGGCAGCTGAGATCAGTGTAACTTGGCATCATGTTCGACACAAACATTGTGGGCCAAAGGGCCAGTTCCTGTGCTGTTCTGTTCTACGTTCTATGACTGGTAGGAGCACGTTAAGTGAGCCAGAGAACTGTGTTATTTCACTATGTCACGTTTCTAGCTTGAAGCCAAATGATCCAATTATTTTTCCGGTAATATTCTGACATTAAAAAAACATTTCCATTGCAGCGAAATATTTGAAAGCCCGGCTAACAAACACAGAAACGGCCTTGATACTAACCCGGAGAGCTTCTCGTCCCCAAAGTTCAAAGCCGCTGGAAAGGGATTTTGACTGACATATTGTGAAGTGGGGTTTTCAAGGGAGAGCTTGATTTGGCCTTCAGTGTTAACAGAATCAAGGGGTATGGGGAAACAGCAGGAACGGGTTACTGATATTGGATGATCAGCCATGATCATTTTGAATGACGTGGTGGTTGCTGGCTCGAAGGCTGAACGGCCTATTCCTGCACCTGTTTTCTATGTTTCTGTCGGGAATTGATCTCCCGGTTGCCAATCACTTTATTTCCCCTTCCCATTCCCAAGTTGACTTTTCTGTCCTGGGCCTCCTTCATTGTCAGAATGAGGCTAAACGCAAATTGTAGAAACAGCACCTCATATTTCGCTTGGGCAGCTTACACCCCAGTGGTGTGAATATTGACTTCTCTAACCTCGAGTAACCCCTGCATTCCGTCTCTCTCCATCCCTCCCCCACCCAAGTCGCACCAGCTTCTCGTTTACACCTAGCAAGCGGATAACAATCGTCTGTTTCCTTTATCATCGTTACTTTTTCTGCATATCGTTCATTAACTTGTTCTACATCACCGTCTATATCTCCCATTGCCCTTTCCCCTGACTCTCAGTCTGAAGAAGGGCCTCGACCCCGAAACGTCACCCATTCCTTCTCCCCAGATGCTGCTGCCGCCTGTCCCGCTGAGTTACTCTGGCATTTCTGTGCCCATTGTCGGGAATTGGACATACTTCTTCGTCTCTCCACATGTTTCTTATTCCTTTCATTGACTTTGTACAAAGTCACTGCCGACCCACTTGATTTGTGCTCTTTTGTTCTGCTGATTTTGAAACTTCCCTGCGAACCTTAATTATTAATGGTTCCACGATGCAAGGGGAAAAAAAATTGAGTTCTATTTAAAAATCAGACTTTTGGTCTCCACTTCCCGTCGTGGAGCTCCGATGGTATTAATTTGTGGCTCCGGCGTTACTCACTGACTGACAGAGAAAAATGTCAGATTTATGCTGCAGCAGTATCTTTGTTCCTGAGTGTACTGCAGGAACTCCTGCAACTGCTCGCCATCACGGTGATAAATGTGGCACTGGGTCAGAAGAGGGCCCTTCGTGCAGCGGGAGCTCTGTCTCACTTCGCGGTCTGCATTGCCAGCTGGATTATACCCGAATCAGCCATTGTACCCATGTTGGGGGAAGTCCAGAACCAGGGGTCGCACACAGTTTAAATTCAAATACAAATTCAAATTTCAAATTTATTTTGTCACATACACCTAGGTGTAGTGAAATTCTTTTTGCCATGCAGCACATTAAAAAAGAATACAACATGACAGTAATAGATAGTTTCAACATCAAAACATCCCCCCACAATGGTTCCCATTGTGGGGAAAGGCACAAAGTCCAGTCCCATCCCCATGTCCACCCATAGTCGGGCCTCCTTACTCGAGACCGTGGCTTCCGGAGCCGACAGGGCCGCGCCAAATGGAGCTCAACTGGTGATCTCATCAGGAGATCCCAGGCTCCCGATGGAAAGTTCAGCGCCACCGACCGCAGCCGCTCCACAGACCCGCAGCTCCGCAACGGACCCAGCTCCAGGATAAGGGGTGGGCCCCTTTAAGGATAAGGGATGGGCCATTTAGGACTCAGACGAGAATACAATTATTTCACCCAGAGAGTTGTGAATATGTGGAATTCACTGCCACAGAAGGCAGTGGAGGCCAATTCACTGGATGTCTTCAAGAGAGAGTTAGATGTAGCTCTGAGGGCTAAAGGAATCAAGGGATATGGGGGGAAAGCAGAAACGGGGCACTGATTTTTGGATGATCAGCTATGATCATATTGAATGGTGGTGCTGGCTTCGAAGGGCCAAATGGCCTACTGCATCTATTTTCTATGTTTCTATTTTACTCAATTCTATACTTTCTAGTTTAGTTTATTAGTTTAGAGATGCACGGCGCAGAAACAGGTCCTTTGGCGCGGGTCAGCGCCAACCAGCGACCCCCATACACTAGCCCTATCCTATACATACTAGGGACAATTTACATTCATACCAAGCCAATTAGACTCCAAACCTATATGTCTTTGGAGTGTGGGAGGAAGCCGGAGCACCCGGAGAAAACCCATGCGGTCAAGGGGAGAACGTGCAAACTCGGTACAGACAGTACCCGTAGTCAGGATGGAACATGGGTCTCTGGCGATGTAAGACAGCAACTCTACCGCTGTGCCACCTTGCCGCCATTCTTTACTCTATTCTCCATTTGGAACTCCAGCAAAGGACGGTGGGCAAATATCTAAAATTCCACAGAATCCTCTAACATCTCTTCGTTTAGTTTGGTTTGGTTTAGTTTAGTGAGTTTAGCTCAGCTCAGCTCACTTCAGATACAGCACATCACAGAGTCAGCGCCGACCAGCAATCACCCATTCACTGCTTTGTCGGGAGAGTCAAGAGTGTTTTATTGTGTTTTATTGTCATATGTTATTGTCATATGTCCCCAAAAGAATATAATACATTTTTAAAAGTTTGGTGCGTATGTATATATATATGTGTGTGTGTGTGTGTGTATAAAAGAAAATGCTGGAGTAACTCAACAGTACAAGCAGCATCGCTGGGTAGGAGAAGGAATGGGTGACGTTTCAGGTCGAGACCCTTCTTCAGACTAAGAGTCAGGGGAGAGGGAATACAGAGATAAGGAAGGGTCAGGTGAAAATGACTGATCAAAGCAGACAATGTTCAAGGAAATGTAGAACGGTTCATTGTTGGCTGAGGGGAAGGTGACAACGAGGCATACAAACAGTAAAATTAATCAGGAGGTGAAACTAGTTGAAAACTAGTTGGAGAACGGGGGGGGGGGGGGGGGGGGGGGGGGGGACAGAGAGAGAAAGAGGGCAAGCAAGGGTTAGTTGAATACTGCTGGGTTGGAAGCAGCTCAAGCGAAAAACGAGGTGCTGTATATTCTGGGAAACCTCTGAATCTGAATCTGAATCTGAATCTTCTGCACCCTCTGCAAATCCTTCACATCCCTCCTGTACTACACACACTACTCCAAATGCGGCCTAACCAATGTTTTATAAAGCTGCAGCATGAGTTGCAGACTCTTATCCTCAAAGCCCTGGCCGCTGAAGGCAAGAATACTAAATGCCTTCACTACAACTCTCTATCTACTTGTGAAGCCTCTTTCAGGCTTCGTTCAGCTGTGAAAAATTAAGCAATTTTAGACTTTAGATGTACAGCACGGATACAGGCCCTTCGGCCCACCGAGACCATGCCGACCAGCGATCACCCCGTACACCAGCACTACTCTACACTCTAGGGACAATTTTGCAACTTTACTTGTACGTCTTTGTACAATATTATCTAAATGGTGGCCGATTGGGAAAGGGGGAGATGCAGCGAGACCTGGGTGTCATGGTACACCAGTCATTGAAGGTAGGCATGCAGGTGCAGCAGGCAGTAAAGAAAGCGAATGGTATGTTAGCTTTCATTGCAAAAGGATTTGAGTATAGGAGCAGGGAGGTTCTACTGCAGTTGTACAGGATCTTGGTGAGACCACACCTGGAGTATTGCGTACAGTTTTGGTCTCCAAATCTGAGGAAGGACATTATTGCCATAGAGGGAGTGCAGAGACGGTTCACCAGACTGATTCCTGGGATGTCAGGACTGTCTTATGAAGAAAGACTGGATAGACTTGGTTTATACTCTCTAGAATTTAGAAGATGGAGAGGGGATCTTATAGAAACTTACAAAATTCTTAAGGGGTTGGACAGGCTAGATGCAGGAAGATTGTTCCCGATGTTAGGGAAGTCCAGGACAAGGGGTCACAGCTTAAGGATAAGGGGGAAATCCTTTAAAACCGAGATGAGAAGAACTTTTTTCACACAGAGAGTGGTGAATCTCTGGAACTCTCTGCCACAGAGGGTAGTTGAGGCCAGTTCATTGGCTATATTTAAGAGGGAGTTAGATGTGGCCCTTGTGGCTAAGGGGATCAGGGGGTATGGAGAGAAGGCAGGTACGGGATACTGAGTTGGATGATCAGCCATGATCATATTGAATGGCGGTGCAGGCTCGAAGGGCCGAATGGCCTACTCCTGCACCAAATTTCTATGTTTCTATGTTTCTATGTTTGGAGTGTGGGAGAAAACTGGAGCACCCAGAGAAAACCCACAAGGTCAAACTCCGTACAGACAGCACCCGCGGTCAGGATCGAACCTGGATCTCTGATGCCATAAGGCAGCAACTCTACCCCTGCGCCACTGTGCCTTCAAACCTATCTTGAAGAGGAATCCCGTTCCGAAACGTCATCTATTCATTTTCTCCAGAGATGCTGCCTGACCTGCTGAGTTGCTCCAGCATTTTGTGTCTATCTTCGGTGTAAACCAACATCTGCAGTTACTTCCTGCATGTTCTCCGATAATTATTCTTACGGTACAAGAAACAAAACAATTATCTTAAAACTATAATTGTTGATGGGAAAGAGATAAAGGAAAACAATTAGTGATCTGGCTCGTCTATTGCCTATTGTCTATTGTCTATTGTCCACTGTCTATTGACTGCAGGGTGGCATTTGTGGCATTTCCACATCACATTTCCCAATATTATTTGTCAGACAAATGCAACTATCTTTGTTTTGTTGATCTTGTGGCGTGCCAAGATTCCTTGGGAAAAGGCTACGCCCCAGTAAGAAGCTAATGCCGTCACTGAGGCACAGCTGGTAGAAACGCTCCCTCACTGAGCCAGGGACCAGGATTCGACCCTGACCTCTGATGCTGTCTGTGTGGAGTTTGTACGTTCTCCTTGTGACCGTGTGGGTTTCTTCCAGGTTTCCTCCCACATCCCAAAGATGTGGCCTCTGTAAATTGCCCCTGGTGTGTAATGGGAGTGGATGAGAAAGTGGGAACTGCAAAGATCTACAGCGGTCACGGTGGTGCAGCGGTAGAGTTGTTGCCTTACAGCACTTGCAGTGCCCGAGACCCAGGTTCGATCCTGTCTACGGACGCTGTCGGCACGGAGTTTGTACCTTCTCGCTGTGGGTTTTCTCCGAGATCTTCGGTTTCCTTCCACACTGCAAAGACGCACCAAGTGTGTGTAGGATAATATTGATATGGTCGACGCGGACTCGTTAGGCCGAAAAGGCCTGTTTCAGTGCTGTGCCTCTAAACTAGACTAAACTAAACTAAACTAGTGTGAAGGGTGGTAAGCATGGACTTGATGGGCTGTTTCCATGTTGTGTCACTAGACTAAACTAAACTAAATAACCCCAGGCTGGAGAGATTGTAAATACAAAATTAAACTCAAAAGTAGAAATCCATCAAATATCAGATGATATTCCTTGCAAGTAAAGCGTACAAATAAATATGCCGTGTGTGTGAATGATCGCTACAGTGATCTAGACTCCGGCCTGTACAGGATTAACCTCTTTTTCAATTCTCATGAGAAACCCTGAGGAAACATTGGGAAAACTCAAACGCAAATTGTCAGGAGAGGCTTTTGCAGAAAGTCAACCCAGAGCAGATAAGGCACAAAATGTGCTTTAAAATGTTCAGCAGACCAGGAGGCAGTGGAGTTAATGTTCAGATCAATGCCTTTATTATTGGAACAATCCAGTGCAGTGCGACAAAGTTAAACATTGAGCCCCGCCCGGGTCAATGGGCACAGGTTCAAGGATCCTGCTCAAGCCGGGCATTGGGAAGAATTCCAAAGGACACAGAGTGCTGGAGTAGCTCAGCGGGTCAGGCAGCATCTCTGAGGAACACAGGCAGGTGACGTTTCGGGTCATGACACTTCTTCAGAAAGAGGAAGGACTAATTCACACCGAGTGTGTTTAATGACTGGGAGGGGAGGAGTGCACCTGGGGCATGGTTTTGTGCAACATAGAGGTTTAGAGATAGACACGAAAAGCTGGAGTAACTCAGCGGGTCAGGCAACATCTCTGGAGAGAAGGAATAGGTGGCATTTTGAGGCTGAAGAAGGGTCTTGACTCGAAACGTCACTTATTCCAGAGAAGTTGCCTGGCCCGCTGAATTACTCCAGCTTTTTGCATCTATCTTCGGTTTAAACCAGCATCTGCAATTCCTTCCTACACAAAGAGGTTTAGAGGTTTAGTGATGAGATAGAGTTGTGTAGGAAGGAACTGCGGATGCTGGTTTAAACTGAAGATAGACACAAAGAGCTGGAGTAACTCAGCGGGACAGGCAGCAACACTGGAGAGAAGCAATGGGTGACATTTCAGGTTGAGACCCTTCTTCGGGGTCTGATGAAGGGTCTTGACCCAAAATGTCACCCATTCCTTCTCTCCAGAGATGCTGCCTGAGTTACTCCAACTCTGCAAAGTAGTTGTAATGCAGGTCTGGTGGCATCTGTCTAAGGATGGCAGCAGATTGGCACACAAACCTCCACTCGCTGACAGCAAGGAACTGAAGATGCTAACTGGGTCTCGCTTTGAAACTAGCACATTCAGACTTAGGGACATGCATATAATTGCACATAGAGATACTGTATGCGGAAGAAGATGAAGAAAGCTACCCACAGCAACGTGATCCTTGACTTGCTCATCAGCAGACTTCTATCAGTAGGATCCATGTGGCATCAGCGCCAGAGACCCGGGTTTGATCCCGACTACGGGTTCCGTCTGTATGGAGTTTGTACATTCCCCCCCCTGTCCTGCGTGGGTATTCTCCATGATCTCCGGTTTCCTCCTACACTCCAAAGACCGTACAGGTTTGTAGATTAACTAGCTTGGCAAAATTTAATTTGTCCCTAGTGTGGGAAGGATAGTGTTGATGTGCGTGGCTCGCTGGTTGGCATAGACTCGGTGAGCCAAAGGGCCTGTTTCTGCTCCATATCTCTAAACTAAACTAAACAGTAACAATTTTTATTCCTTCCTGACCGTCAACATGGTTGCTTGTTATAGACACAGCGCAGAAAACAGGCCCTTCGGCCCACCGAGTCCGTGCCGGCCATTGAATCCCGCACACTAACACTATCCAAAACAAACTAGGAACATTTTTTTACCAAAGCCAATTAACCTACAAACCTGTACGTCTTTGGAATGTGGGAGGAAACTGGAGCACCTGAAGAAAACCCACGTGGACAAGGGGAGAACGTACTAACTCCGTACAGACAGCACTCGTAGTCAGGATCGAACCCGGGTCTCTGGAGCTGTGAGGCAGCAACTATGCCTCTGCGGCACGGTGCCGTCGCTGTACCTCACCATACTTCTATGTGTGACAATAAACTTGACTTGAAGATGGCAACATTCTAGTGGTCCCTTTAAAAGCCACTGATTGGAAATGTGCAGACGTGGAGATTCTAGTGAGAGCATCAATCTCCTTGTTCATTTTAACACAGACTTTGGCAATGGGTAGGAGCTTGTCCATGACGTTATACATTAAATGGATGGTATGGTGGTGTAGCTCTTTCACCAGAAGCACAGTGCAATTGCCATTATGTGCCCAAAGACAAATATCTAACTCCTTCCTAGCTTCAACAAGGCCAATCTGGCTCTGACTAACTTTAATGTTAACCATCGACAGGGCTCTGACTTAGTTAAGTTTAGTTTAGAGATACGGTTTTGGGCGGCAAGGTGGAATAGCATAGTGGTAGAGTTGCTGCCTCATAGAGCCAGTGACCCGGGTTCGATCCTGACTAAGGGGGCTGTCTGTACAGACTATGTACGTTCTCCCTGTGACCAGCATGGGTATTCTCCGGGTGTTCCGGTTTCCTCCCGCACTCCAAACGGCGTACAGGTTCATAGGTTGATTGTCTCTTGGTAAAATTGTAAATTGTCCCTTATGTATTTAGGATGGTGTGTGTAGGATAGTGTTTGTGTGCGGGGATCGCAGGATGGTGCAGACTCGGTGCACCGAAGGGCCTGTTTCTGCGCTGTATCTCTAAACTAAACTAAAGATACAGCAACACCGTACAGATCAATCCTACACACTAGGGACAATTAACCTACAAACCTGCATGTCTTTGGAATGTGGGAGGAAACCGGAGCACCCAGAGAAAACCCACGCGGTCATAGGGAGACAGTACAACCTCCGTGCAGGCACTTCATGAAGAGCCCAGTGCAGCTACCATTGCATCACCCACCACAGGTTTCAGCTTCAGTTTAGTTTATTGTCTAATGTACTGAGGTACTGTGAAAAGCTTTTATTGCATGCTAACCAGTCAGTGGGAAATGGGAATACAATATATGATTGCAATCGAGCCATCCACAGTGCACAGATACATGATAAGATAATAACGTTTAGTTCATAGATACATAGATGCATAGACAATAGGTGCAGGAGGAGACCATTTGGCCTTTCGAGCCTGCACCGCTATTCAATGTGATCATGGCTGGTCATCCACGATCAGTGCCCCATTCCTGCCTTCTCTCCATATGCCTTGGCTCCACTATCTTTAAGAGCTCTATCTAACTCTTTCAGAGAGTTAAAAGCATCCAGAGAATCGGCCTCCACTGCCTTCTGAGGTAGAGAATTCCACAGATTCACAACTCTCTGGGTAAAAAAGGTTTGTCCTCATCTCAGTTCTAAATGGCCGACCCCTAATTCTTAAACTGTGGCCCCTGGTTCTGGACTCCCCCAACATCAGGAACATATTTCCTGCCTCTTGCGGGTCCAATCCCTTAATAATCTTATATGTTTCAATAAGATACCCCCTCATCCTTCTAAATTCCAGTGTATACAATCCCAGTCGCTCCATTCTTTCAACATATGACAGTCCCGCCATCCCGGGAATTAACCTTGTAAACCTAAGTTGCTCTCCCTTAATTGCAAGAATGTCCTTCCTCAAATTTGGAGACCAAAACTGCACACAATACTCCAGGTGTGGTCTCACTAGGGTCCTGTATAACGGCAGAAGGACCTCTTTGCTCCTATACTCAACTCCTCTTGTTATGAAGGCCAACATGCCATTAGCTTTCTTCACTGCCTGCTGTACCTGTATGCTTACTTTCAGTGACTGATGAACAAGGACACACAGATCTCATTGTACTTCCCCTTTTCCAAACTTGACACCATTCAGATAATAATCTGCCTTCCTGTTCTTGCCACCAAAGTGGATAACCTCACATTTAGTGCAAGGTAAAGCCAGTAAAGTCCGTTCAAAGATAGTCCGAGGGTTGCCAGTGAGGTAGATGGTAGTTCAGGACCGCTCTTTAGTTGTGGTAGAATGATTCAGTTGCATTGTGCCATTTAACCATTGAGGAGCAGATCCAAGAATGGCTATCGGAACACAGTTTTACATGAAGACAGTCTGAAGAAGTGTCTTGACCCAAAATGTCACCCATTCCTTCTCTCCAGAGATGCTGTCTATCCCACTGAGTTACCCCAGCTATTTGTGTCTATCTACGGGTTTAAACCAGCATCTGCAGTTCCTTCCTGCACACCACGTTTGACACTTTTTTGTCAACCCAAGAGACACAGAACTTGCCAGCACTTTTGCTGAGAAGTGGCTGGCGTTCTGTTTGGAACTGCCTGGAAAATCTTGGCCGCTAACTCTGTTTACCTCGACGCAAATATCGCCCGACCTGCTGAGTACTTCAAGCAATTTCTGCTTTCATTTGTACGGAGTCAAAACCCCAGAGAATTTTGCTCCAGATTTAATGCGTTAGAGTTGATGTTGATCAACTCACGTACCAAATGTGACATCTACTTGTACTGTTTAATGTGAAATCTCCGATGACTATCTCTGTTTGCATTCACACAGCTGGGCAGCTTTAACATAGCACTTCGTAACCCACCATTCCCGTAACCTCATTTCATTTATTATTTATTTATTATTCATTAAATGGAAATATTTCATCCCCCACACTGAGTAAAAAAATTAATCAAGGGGCAGATAAAAGATGATTGAACCAATGGATAGGAGGGGTTTTAAATCAGAAGAGTTTTATGTGCAGGGGTGAAATGAGCAGTTTAAATTTGTATCTATCACCATTTACTGAGTTCCCATTGATATCTTAGACTGTGTTTCCCAGCTAAAGCTTTAGTTCATTTGACAAAACTTGAGTCAGGTTATGTTCATAAATAATCATCAGTTCTCTAGTTTAGTTCAATTCAGTTTAGTTTAGAGATACAGCGCGGAAACAGGCCCTTCGGCCCACCGAGTCGACGTCGACCAGCAATCCCTGTGCACTAGCACTATCCTGCACATTAGGGACAAGTTGCCATCTTTACCAAAGTCAATTAACCTACAAGCCTGTGCTTCTTTGGAGTGTGGGAGGAAACCGGAGCACACAAAGAATATCCACGCAGTTCACGGGGAGAACATACAAACTCCGTACAGACAGCACCCGTGGTCAGGATCGAACCCGGGTCTCTGGCGCTGCAAGGCAGCAACTCTACCGCTGCGCCACAGTGCCACCCCTTTCTTGAGAAGGGTCTCGACCTGAAACGCCGCCTATTCCTTCGCTCCATAGATGCTGCCTCACCCGCTGAGTTTCTCCAGCATTTGTATTGTATTGTATATCTTTATTGTCATTTCCTGAGTATTCGCATACCCAGAGGAAACAAAAAAAACGTTGCTCAACCAGTGTCCATTCAGTGTGCATGAAAAAATAAATAGAAATAAAAAATACATGTATCATGAACAAATTTAACACTCTACTAAACATTCAACAGCCGTTGAATGTTTTTGTCTACCTTTGATTTTTCCAGCATCTGCAGTTCTTTCTTAAACCTCTTTCCTACTGGTGTTTTCACATTCAGATGAATCTTGCTCATCAAAGAGTTTGGATTCAAACTTTAGCCATCATTCACATTTCATGACTGATCCAACTACCCTGACCTCTGCACTCCTCTCACTCAGTCACATTACAATTTGGGTGTGATAAGATTGAAAATAAATATTTCATAAATATCTCAGGTAGTAAACGTGAGGGTTAGTTTATCTTCGGAGACACAAGAGACTGCAGTTGCTGGGAACGTGAACAAAATTACACACTGCTGGAAGAACGGCGTGCCAGGCAGCATCTGTGGAAGGAAATAGGCGACATTTTAGATTGGGACCCTGACCCGAAATGGTGTCCGTCTATTTCCCACCACAGATCTGCCTGACCCCCTGAGTTTCTCTGGCAGTTTGTTACTTCATCTGTCTTTAATGCAACCATGAAATTAATTCCTATTCAGATCACAATTCAACGTGAAGATGTAAGAGAAATGGAGTTTAGAGAGTTTGGGACCCCAGCAGTAACTAAGCTAAACAAGCTTTCAAATTAGGTCCTGTGGCCAGAATATCTATTCACCTCGACCAGGGCAGATCCACCATGCAGCTTCATACTGTAACCAATTTTTTCATGGAATTTTCTTGGAGTACTTAAGACTTCCTGAACTGGAGAGCAACGATACTAGACTTTGCTGGGGAGTATCTTATAGAAACACAACAGTACGACAGATAGCACAATGGGCTAAGAGTTCGTGCTGGCGACCGGAAGGTAGCCGGTTCAAATCCCGCTTGGAGTGCATACTGTCGTTGTGTCCTTGGGCAAGACACTTCACCCACCTTTGCCTGTAATGGAATGTAATTACGGCGGCAGGCGCGGGCACACCGCGACGCCCTGTGTCTCCCTTTCAAGGGAGATGCTAAAAATGCATTTCGTTGTCTCTGTACTGTACACTGACAATGACAATAAATTGAATCATTTCATTTCATTTCATAAGGATATATAATCAAAAAGCAAAGAAGAGTGTAATTTAAAAATGGGATATCGGAAAAAAATATTATTTTGGATGATTTGGTTTTAACAGAATCCTTGAAACTGTTTAGTTTAGTTTAGTTTTTTTGTTTAGTTTAGTTTAATTTGGTTTAGAGATACAGCAGGGAAACAGGCCCTTTGGCCCACCGAGTCCGCGCCGACCAGCGATACCCGCACACAAACACTGTCCTACGCACACAAGGGACAATTTATACTTACGGCGAGCCAATTAACCTGCAAAGCTGGACGTCTTTGGAATGTGGGTGGAAACCGAAGATCTCGGGGAAAACCCAGGCTGTCACGGGGAGAACGTGCAAACTCTGTACAGGCAGCACCTGTAGTCAGGATCGTACCTGGGTCTATATGGTGATGTAAGGCAGTGGCACTACTGCTGTGCCACCCTGCTTTTTTGAAGACCAGTTTCAGAGCACAGATATTTATTTTCAACCGGAAGGTGACATCGTTTGAGGTTCCCGCACTGCTATTTGGCATCACTTTAGCAAGTAAATGCATTCAACATGTGTGTGGCAACCTCGGATGGAATAGAAATTCAAGAGGATTCATCAGTGAAATCTTGAAAATGTCAGGCACTCGATGAAAAAAACGTATTTTCATATTTTCCTTCCGAGCCAGCCAGCAACTGCCATACTGCAGCCAAAATGTTGTCAGAAGCCAGAATTCCTATCGCATTGCAGATGTGTTGAAGGAAGTGTGAGTTGCTATTTCCAGCAGCTTTATAGTATGTCCAAAGCTAAAACGGTTGTACCACTGAGTATGTAACCCATTTAAACTTGGCGATTTGACCAGAAACGCTGCACGGTGGCGCAGCGGTAGAGTTGCTGCCTTAGAGCGCTTACAACGCCAGAGACCTGGGTTCGATCCTGACTACGGGTGCTGTCTTGACGGAGTTTGTAGGTTAATTGGCTTGGTCTAAATGTAACTTGTCCCTAGTGTATATAGGATAGTGTTAATGTGTGTGGTTTTGCTGGTTGGTGGGCCAAAGGTGGACCTGTTTCTGCGCTGTATCTCTAGACTAATCTGAACAAAAAAATGAATTCCGCAGGTTCTCACTTGATTGAAGTTGAAATGCAGATGGACACAAAATGCTGGAGTAATTCAGCAGGTCAGGCGGCATCTCTGGAAAAAAGGAATAGGTGACGCTTCGGGTCGAAGCCCTTCTTCAGACTGAGAGTCAGGGGAGCGGGAAACTAGAGGAGTGAAAAGGTTCAGATCAAATCAGAGAATTGACAACGTCTTCCCTTTAGGGGTGGCATGTTGGCACAGCGGTAGAGCTACTGACTTGCAGCGCCAGAGACCCGGGTTCAATTCTGACCACGGGCGCTGTTTATACGGAGTGTGTTCGTTCTCCCCGTGACCTGCGTGAGTTTTTCTCTGAGATCTTTGGTTTCCTCCCACATTCCAAAGACGTACAGGGGTGCAGGTTAATTGGCTTAAATATAAAAACAAATCCCCCTCCCATTCCGAATCCGACCTTTCTGTCCTGGGCCTCCACCATGGTCAGAGTGACGACCACCGGATATTGGAGGAGCAGCACCTCATATTTCGCTTGGGCAGTTTACACCCCAGCGGTATGAACATTGACTTCTCTAATTTCAGGTAGTCCTTACTGTCTCCTCCCCTTCTCAGCTCTCCCTCTAGCCCCCTGACTCCTCCTCTTCCTTTCTTCTTCCCCAACCCCCCCCCACCCTCACATAAGGGTTTCGGCCTATTTTGTTGCCTATATCATTCACTCCATAGATGCTGCCTCACCCGCTGAGTTTCTCCAGCATTTATTTCTACCTATCCCTTGTGGGTGTTTGGGGTGGTGTTAGTGTTCAGGGATCACTGGCTGGCGCAGACTCATTGGGTCAAAGAGCCTGTTTCCGCATTGTCTCTCTAAGTGTGGGTATATTTAAGAGTGGGCGCACCCCTTTTAACACTGTGCGATGTTTCTCAGTAAAAGCCCCTCTTCCAGGCATGTGGCCCCACTGTGCCACTGACCAAGTGTTTCCATTCTGCGTGACGCCTCTACTTCCTGTCAGATGGTCACACAGCCCACACACAAAAATCCAGACACTTGTGATTCTGCTGGGCTGTGGTGATCACAGAGTGACGTCAACTCTGATAAAGCTCGAGCGAGGACCTTCTGAGAAAATTATTCATGTGGAATTGCATCTGGGGCAGAAAGCATTAGCTTCAGTTTAGTTTAGTTTAGAGATACAGCGCAGAAACCAGGCCCTTCGGCCCACTGATCAGCGATCCCCGCACACGAACGCTATCCAGCACACTCTGGAGATAATTGTACAATTTTACCGAAGCCAATTAGCCTACAGACCTCTATGTCTTATGAGTGTGGGAGGAAACCGGAGCACCCGGAGAAACTGGTAGTGCTGCTGTCTGATAGCGTCCATAGGGTTCAATCCTGACCTCGGGTGGTATCTGTGTGGAGTTTGCACGTCCTCCCTGTGTGACCGCGGGGGTTTCCCCCAGGTGCTCTGGCTTCCTCCCACTTCCAAAGATGTGTTGGTCTACGGGCTAATTGGCCTCTGTACATAGCCCCTAGTATGTAGGGAGTGGATGAGAATGTGGGAATAACATAGGACTAGTGTGAACGGGTGATCAACGATCAGTGTGGACTGAAGGGCCTGTTGCCATGCTGGAACTCGATAACGAAAGCTAAAACTAAACACGGAATGCTGACATTGATCAAGAGGAATATTGTAATTCTGGAGAGAGAGAGAATATCTTGGAATGATCAAAGTCTGAATCCATCTGTTTTGGAAGTAAGGAATAGTATCAATGCCACTATAATACTCGTGCAGTTTTTTTACAGTTTGGTGTTGTTTCAATTGCCACGTACCAAGGTACAGTGAAAAGCTTTTTTGTTGCGTGCTATCCATTCAGCAAAAGACTATTCATGATTACGATCAACCACAGCACACAGATACAAGTGAAGGGTGTGTTACAAGCAGAAGCCTCCACGTGGCGCATCCCGGGCAATGTTGATGACAGAAACTGGACCACAGTGACTGTACTACAGTAGCCAATTCTGCAACCACCGAACGTCAACCGTCACTGACCGACCGGAAAGACGTGATATGGAAGATGGCCGGACACGAGGAAGAAGAAGAAGGGAAGGGTATAATGTTCAGTGCAAGATAAGGTCCAGTAAAGTCCAATTAAAGATATGTGAGAGAAAGATAAAATCGAAGGTAGACACAAAATGCTGGAGTAACTCAGCGGGAGTGGCAGCATCTATGGAGAGAAGGAATGGGTGACGTTTCGGGTCGAGACCCTTCTACAGACTGATGTCAGGCAGGGGGGGGGGGGGGGGAAGGGGGGAGACAGAAAGGGGGCGGAGACAGAAGGACTTGAAGGAGAACTGGGAAGGGGGAGGGGAAAGAGGGAGAAAGCAAGGGCTATCGGAAATTAGAGAAGTCAAGTCAAAGAACACCACGCTGGGGTGTTTAAAGATAGTTTGACGGTCTCCAATGAGGTAGATGGGAGGTTAGGACTGCTCTCTAGTTAGTTCGAGGACGGTTCAGTTGCAGACTGATAACAGCTGGGAAGAAACTGTTCCCGAATCTGGAGGTGTGTGTTTTCAAATTTCTGTACCAGTTTAGTTTTGTTTAGTTTATTTTATTGTCACAGTGAAAATATTTTGTTGCGTGCTAACCAGTCAGTGGAAAGACAATACGTGATTACCATCGGTCCATCCAAACTAGGATTATTTTATATGCCACAAGGCATTGGGAAAGATATTGTTGAACAAATCTGAAGAGTATTTACAGGAAATACAAAAGTGATAAAGGGGGGCATCAACTTTCCATTGTTGGACTAATTTGGCAGTAAGACAGAGAGCAAACAGGTGAATGAGTTTCTGAATTGCTTTCAGGGGAAGTATCTTGATCACTGTCCAGTTTAGTTTATTGCCACGTGGACCGAGGTACAGTGAAAAGCTTTTGTGCTAACCAGTCAGCGGAAAGACAACACACAATTACAATCGAGCCATTCACAGTGTACAGATAGATAAGGGAATAACGTTGAGTGTAAGGTAAAGCCAGTACAGTCTGATCAGAGATAGTCCGAGGTAGATAAAAATGCTGGAGAAACTCAGTGGGTGAGGCAGCATCTGTGGAGCGAAGGAATAGGTGACGTTTCGGGTTGAGACGAGTTTCTCCAGCATTTTAATCTACTTTCGATTTGTCCAGCATCTGCAGTTGCTTCTTAAAGATAGTCCGAGGGTCACTGATGAAGTGGATAGAAGGTCAGGACCGCTCTCTGGTTGTGGTAGGATGATTCAGTTGCCTGATAACAGCTGGAAAGAAACTGTCCCTGAATCTGGAGGTGTGCGTTTTTACACTTCTGTAATGTTTGCCCGATGGGAGAGGGGAGAAGAGGGAGTGGCCAGGGTGAGTGTGCTGCTGGCCTTGCCGAGGCAGCGTGAGGTATAAATGGAATCACTGGAAGGGAGGTTGGCTTGTGTGACGGTCTGGGCTGCGTCCACAATTCGCTGCAATGTTTCTAGCATGACAAGGAAGGGGGTGGGGGGGGGGGGGGTGTGGATGCTAGACCTGGTTCTGGGAATTGAGCCAGGGCAACTGCATCATGTATCAATGCAGGAACAGCCCGGAACCTAATCTAAGATTCAGAACAGCCATGGTAGAGGATACAGACCACTTCTAACTGAACTAAAAATAGTCCAGTGGAGAAGGGAGACCAGTTCTGGCACAAATAACTTGGAAGCAAACTTCAAAGGACAAATCCGAGGTGGAGCTATTTCATCTGCAGTCCACATGCCATTCCTTGATAGAGGATGGTTGATAAATCAAAACTATAGTTCCATCAACGACAGAAAATGGAGTGTAATGGAGAATGGAAGGAAAAGATGCCAGGTTGGGAACACATGCGGGAACTGGGCTGATTACTGAAAGTTCAGGGAAGAAGTTAAATGGAAAATAAAGATCAGGAGAGGGCAGAGAAGTCACTGACAGCAAACATGAAACAGCAAAGAGAATGCGGTGGCGGCCAATTCACTGGGTGTTTTCAAGAGAGAGTTGGATGTGGCTCTTAGGGCTAACGGGATCAAGGATATGTGGAGAAAGCAGGAACGGGGTACTGATTTTGGATGATCAGCCACATCCAACTGCTTATTGAATGGCGGTGCTGGCTTGAAAGGCCGAATGGCCTACTCCTGCATCTATTTTCCATGTTTCTGTTTCTATGAATTAAGTCATAGTCTGTTGCCATGTGAACAGGAGAAAGTTGCAAGAGAAGTCGGCCAATGAAAGGCCATAAAGGGAAGAATTTGTTTTAGTTTGTGTTTAGTTTATTGTCACGTGTACCGAGGTACCATGAACAACTTTGGTCGCATGCTATCCAGTCAAAGTCTATTCGTAATTACAACTAAGCCGTCCACAGTGTACAGATAAAGGATGGGTAGGAAGGAACTACAGACACCGAAGGTAGACACAAAATGCTCAGCAGGACAGGCAGCATCTCTGGAGAGAAGGAATGGATGACGTTTCAGGCCGAGACCCTTCTTCAGACAATGGATAGAGCTTATAGGTTCTAGGAGCAGAATTAGGCCATTCGGCTCATCAAGTCTACTCAGCCATTCAATCACGGCTGATCTATCTTTCCCTTTCAACCCCATGCTCCTGCCTTCTCCCCATAACCCCTGACACCCGTATTAATCAAGAATTTGTCAATCTCCAACCTAAGAATATCCATTGACTTCGCCTCCACAGCCGTCTGTGTCAATGAACTCTACAGAGTCACCACCCACTGACTAAAGAATAAAGGCCACAACATGCAAGGTAAAGTGCAAGGTAAAATCCGATCAAGTCCGATTAAAGATATGTAGTGGAGAACATGGCTGAGGTACAATACTGACCTTCATCAAGACACAAGATGTTTCTGGAGTTCCAGCAAAGGAAGATGTGGTCAAGATTCTACTCAGAATATGCATTTATATCAAGGAAAGGCTTAAAATGGACGTCACCTGGACCAAATGCTGCTGAAGGAAGTAACGGAGAAAATTGAAGAGACTCAGGCCATAATCTTTCATAGAAACAAAGAAACATAGAAAATAGGTGCAGGAGTCGGCCATTTGGCCCTTCTAGCCAGCACCATCATGGCTGAACATCCAAAATCAGTACCCCGTTCCTTCTTTTTTTCCCATGAGGGCGGAGCACCAAGGCAAATTCCTTGTATGTGAATACTTGGCCAATAAACGTACTTACTTACTTACATTCCTTGATTCCGTTAGCACTAAGAACTATATCTAACTCTCTCTTGAAAACATCCAGTGAATTGGCCTCCACTGCTGCGGCAGAGAATTCCATAGATTTACAACTCTCTGGGTGAAAAAGGTTTCTCCTCATCTCAGTCCTAAATGGCCTACCCCTTATTCTTAAACCGTGACCTCTGGTTCTGAACTTCCTCAGCATCGGGAACTTTGATTCACATTGCTTTGTGAGGTCTGGAAATATAGTTGAACCATGTATGGTATCCCGGGTGCTATAAACAGAAACATGGAGTACAACAGCAAAGAAGTCCTTTTGAACCTTTGCAAGACACTAGTTTGGCCACAGGGGAATATTGTCTCCCGTTCTGCACGTCAGAATGTTGGAAGGAGATGAAGACTTCGGGAATGATGCAGAAGAGATAAACTGATTTGGTTCCAAGGTGGAGGAATTTTGTTCTGTGTGTAGACTCGCAAAGACTGCAAGGAAATCTAATGATGCTGTTTAAATTCATGAGGTGCCCAGACCGTTAGGTAGAGAGAAGTTATTCGCATTGGTGAATGGGACAAGAGCCTGGAGTCTATCGCTTAGTTTATTCAAGTCCAAGCTCACATTTATTGTCACATGCACCAATTAAGGTACACTGATATTTGAGTTACCATGCAGCCATACAAGTAAAACGAATGAATGTTTGAATGAATGAATGAATGAATGAATGAATGATTGAATGATTGAATGATTGAATGTATGAATGAATGAATGAATGAGTGATGAGTGAATGAATGAATGAATGAATGAATGAATGAATGAGTAAATGAATGAATGATTGAATGTATGAATGAATGAATGCATGAATGAATGAATGAATGAATGAATGAATGAATGAATGAATGAATGAATGGTTGAATGAATGAATGAATGAATGAATGAATGAATGAATGAATGAATGAATGAATGAATGAATGCATGAATGCATGAATGCATGAATGCATGAATGAATGAATGAATGAATGCATGATGCATATGATGAATGAATGAATGATTGAATGAATGTATGTATGATGAATGAATGAATGATGAATGAATGAAGTTTATTAGCCAAGTATTCACATACAAGGAATTAGCCTTGGTGCTCCGCCCACAAGTGACAACATGACATACAGTGACATAAGAATGATAAATAAAACATTAAACATTAATAATAAAAAAGAGCACAATACACAATAAATTTAACATAAACATCCACCAGAGTGGAATCGACATTCCTCACTGTGATGGAAAGTAATAAAGTTCAGTCACCTTCCTCCTAGAGATGCAGCGTGGAAACAGGCCCTTCGGCCCACTGAGTCCACACCGACCATCGATGTTATCCCATTTTAACATCTTACACACCAGGGGCAATTCTGCAGGTTAGTTAACCACCAAACCTGCACTTTTTTGGAATGTGGAAGGAAACCAGAGCACCCAGAGGAAAACCACATGGTCACAGGGAGAACGTACAAACTGCACGCAGACTGCACCCATAGTGAGGATTGAACCTGGGTCTCTAAGGCAGCAACTCTACCGCTGCGCCACTGTGCCAGCCAAAAATGACATAAGGAAACTTTTTTCCTCAGAGAGTGAATGGTTGGGGTCTGAAATTCACTACCAGGGTAATACTGGAGGCAGATTCTACTATAGCATACAAAAGAGAGCTGGACAAGCAACTGAAAGTAATGATTTTCTATGGATTATGAGGAGATGGTGTTAGGGGTACAAATTATTGAGATGGACTAGGACACGAGGGCCTGAGCAGCAGGGAGAGGTTGTGGAGGCTGGGACTCTATTCCTTGAAGCACAGGAGGATGAGGGGTGATCTTATAGAGGTGGATAAAACCATGAGAGGAATAGATCGGGTAGATGCACAGAGTCTCTGCCCAAAGTAGGGGAATCGAGAACCAGAGGACATAGGTTTGAGGTGAGGGGGGAAAGATCTAATTGGAATCTGAGGAGTAACTTTTTCACACAAAAAGGGTGGTAGATGTGTGGAACCAGCCGCCAGAGGAGGTAGATGAGGCAGATACTGTGTTGTGTATTTGGATGCTTAGAACAGACTTTAATAAGGCTCGGACACGGGAGTAATCTAACAAGCTTCTTTATTCCAGGACGCCACCTTGAGTCTCCCCCGCACATGCGTACTTGCACAAGACATCACAAGACATCACATATACTAATTACATATGCTAATTATCACATACCTAACACTCCTCCCCCTTTAACTTGGAGACAGGTAACACCATTTCTATTACATACTGTAACAATGTTTAAGAAACATTTAGACAAGTACATGATAGAACAGGTTTGGAGGGGTATGGGCCAAATGCAGGCAGGAGGGACTAAGGTAGATGGGACATGTTTTGGAAGGAACAGCAGATGCTGGTTTACACCGAAGATAGACACAAAATGCTGGAGCAACTCAGCAGGACAGGCAGCATCTCTGGAGAGAAGGAATGGGTGACGTTTTGGGTTGAGACCCGTTGGCTGGTGTGGCAAGTTGGGCCGAAGGGCCTGTTTCCACGCTGTGAGACTACGACTCTGGGACTAGATCTTGCAAACTTGACAGACCGAGTGGTTCCAGCTCAACTATGAGGCGATTCTAATTTCCCAGCCTGACAATAGCATTGCATCAAAAGTAAATGCCTCCGAACAATTAATGAAACAACTTGGTTTCTGAGCTGTCAAGGCACTGGGCAGCAGTGAAGGTATTACCCGTAAGTTGTAATCAAACTGAGAGCACTGTTAGAATCATCGCACATTCAGGTTTGGACTAGACGTTCTGGTTTTGTGTGGGCGTCCTGGAAAGTTATAAGACATAAACCAGACAGCAAAAATCCGACTAAAATAGAAATCGATTTTCCACTTACTGCTTTATTTCACAATGTGTATTCATTGAAGTTTTCAAAGAACATTTGTCACCAGTAAATAGACCCGCACATCTCAAAGTGTAACCCAAACCATACTCTTTGTTGCAGTCTTATTCAACCCTGTGATAGATCCCGTAAAGCAAACTACTCCAGAAAACTCTCACCACAAGAATGACATTACAGCCTATGTCACGGCTATAGATCACCATTTCCACTGGTGAGCCACAACTTTCTAAGAGTGCCGGAAAATTCACAGATGCAAGAAACTGCCAACATTGTAAAAAGGTTCCACAGAAAACAAATCCCTGAATCCAGACCCGAAGTTCATTGGTCATTCTTTAATTCATTAATTCATTCGTCATTGTTGAAAACATTAGCGACGCAGTGGTGCTGGTCAGGGGCGGAAATCCCGGGGGGGGGCAGGGGGGACACGGCCCCGCCCTGTTTTGAGAGGTAGGGGACAATCCCCCCCCCCCCCCCATTTTTTGTAATCCGGATTTTAAAACTCGGTGAAATCTCCGCTTTCCGCGAGACAGTGGGGGTGGGATTGCTGATCGAGGGCACCGATTGGACGAGAGAGACGTCGGTCAGCAGGCAATAGGGGCAGGACATGATGATTCAGCGCGATCATTGGAGGAGGGAGGTGTCAGTCAGAGGCGGAAGTAGGGGGGGGGGTGGGACTGAGGATAGAGCGCAGTGATTGGAGGAGGGAGACGTGCTAAAACACTGTCGGCACAGACCTGCGCCTCATCCTGTCCCGTCCCCACCCGAGTTCCCCCTCCCCACCACGCCCAGAGGTGACCAGAGATGTCGGGAGTCAGACGAGAGCTGTGCCCTCAGGCCCACAGCCAGCACAGAGAAGCAGCGCTAAGCCCAGCTCAACTCTGTCTGTCCCGCCAGGTTAACCTACAGCCCTGCCTGGACTCGCGGGAACTATGGCCCAGGTTTACAGCCAGTGCAGAGAAGCAGCACTGGTGTCCCGTCAGTCCAGGCAGGGCTGTTGGTTAACCTGGTGAGACAGGCAGAGTTGAGCAACATTTATCGCTGGATTGAGCCTCCGAAACCGCATTTGTGTGTGTGTGAGTGTGCGCATGCGCACACGGCCGCCAAGAAATTGTGTCCCCCCTGTCCCCCCCGGTCCCATCCATATTTTGATAGCGATATCCGTGCCTGCTGGTTTCCAACTGTGACGGTGACGGATGCATCACACATCTCTGTTCTCCAGTTCCTGCGGACTTCCGCCGCTGGAAGTATAGGATTTTGGTGTGTGTGTTTATATCATCATTCCTTACAATGCCGTGTATGACAGTGATCGCAACTTCTACGGAAGTGTGGATGGCCGTTGGCTCATTAGGAGCTCGTCCGCTCTTTGACAGGTCTTGTTTTTTCTGGCAAACCAGGTGAGGGAGACGGTTTAGTCGCCGACTATCCAACCATGGAGCGGGTAGCACGGAATTACATGGTATCTGTGACGGGGGGAACTCCTCCCTCGACCTGACCATTCTTTAAAGTGAAGGATATTGGTTGACTACCTCACAGTAATGCTGAGGCTTCGGCACAAAATGCTGGAGAAACTAAGCGGTACAGGCAGCCTCTCTGGAGAGAAGGAATGGGCGACGTTTTGGGTCGAGACCCCTCTTCAGAAGCAGGGTCCCGAGCTGAAACGTCACCCATTCCTTCTATCCAGAGATGCTGCCTGTTTACTGTGTGTGACCTCTTTGTCCTAACTTTGCCGCCTTTTCTATTTCCAGTAAACCTTGTTGTTTACACGGCTCGTCAGACTGATAACATTCAGAAGTCGGCGATTGTTTCTCCTTTATTCCACACGACACAATGGTCAGACTAAAATTCAAACTGAACCAGATAGTTTTCAGGACTCAAGCCAGTTTTGTTGAACAGCAGGAGACACAAGAGACTGCAAAAGCTGGAATCTGGAGCAAACACGCAAATTGCTGAATCCCTCCAGCAGTTTGTTTATTGAAGAGCAATGTGTTAAGGGCCTGTTCCCCATGGGTATCATTTGCGCATCACTCAGATGGCGCGCAAAGATTTTGTACATTCCAAAATCCTGGGGTGCCGCGCTCGACCGCGTGTCACTGCCTACGTCACCACACACCATGCGCGCGTCACGTGCGCGTTACGACACGCGCGTCGTGCGTCATGATGCGTAAATTATGTCGCGTAAATGACGCGCAAATGACGCCCAAGTGGGACACGCCCTTTAATGTTTTCAGTGTTGTGTTCAGTCATGTGAACGACTCGTCACAAAATAATCACTTCAGAAGCATTTGCTGTGTTGCAAATTGTGAAACTAAGATGATTTCATTTATTTAGCTGAGCTCGAGGGAGAGGTTGAGTTGGAGCTACAGAGAGAGGTTGAGTAGGCTGGGACTCTATTACTTGGAGCGCAGGGTGATCTTATAGAGGTGTATAAAATCATGAGAGAAATAGATCGGGTAGATGCACTGTCTTCAGATTCACCTCGAGTAGGTGAATCGAGGCGTAGAGGACCTAGGTTTAAGGTCAGAAGAAACATCACCCCTTCCTTCTCTACAGAGATGCTGCCTGTCCTGCTGAGTTACTCCAGCATTTTGTGTCTATCTTCGGTTTAAACCAGCATCTGCAGTTTCTTCCTACTCAATTCTAAGGCTTAGTTTGGTTTTGTTTAATTTAGTTTAGTTTTGTTTAATTTAGTTAAGTTTAGAGATACAGTGGGGAAACAGGCCCTTTGGCCCACCGAGCCTACGCTGACCAGCAATCACCTGTATACTAGCTCTATTATAGGGACTAGGGACCATTTACAGAAGCCAATTAACCAACAAACCGACACGCCTTTGGAATGTGGGAGGAAACCGGAGCACCTGGAGATAACCCACCCGGTCACAGGGAGAACGTACAAACTCCGTAAGGACAGCACCCGTAGTCAGGATCGAACCCAGCTCTCTGGTGCTGTAAGGCAGCAACTCCTCCACCGCACCACTGGTCTACTATCCTGGAGATACCACATCTTCCAAACATCCATCCATCCCCACTGCTGAACCTGTCCAGTGACGGAGTATTTATAGCCTCCTGAGGCTGAGCGTTATAACGAGGATTGCATATCCTTCATGCAATATGGGCCCATATAAGTTCATAGGTTCTAGGAGCAGAATTAGGCCATTTGGCCCATCAAGTCTACTCTGCCGTTCAACCATGGCTGGTTGATCTTTCCCTCTCAACCCCATTCTCCTGCCTTCTCCCCGTAATCCCTGACACTCATATTAATACTCATATCTATCCCTCTACCTTAAAAATATCCATTGACTTGGCCTCCACAGCCTTCCGTGGCAATGAATTCCACAGATTCACCACCCTCAATTTGCTCAACCAGTTAGCATTTCACGAGATATAGGGAAACACAAAGGGACTAAGAGTTAGAATACAGTCAACTCAACTCTCCAAATGATATTGTGCATGTGCGTTTACGTCACGTATTACAACATTCATTTACATACTGTCCACTGCTTTCCCCTATGTGTAAACAAAACGTGATTCATATATTCCCTTTCACATAGTCATATATTCACCTTTGACCTACTCAAAAAATGAGTGATGTTGGCGATAAATTCACATCTTGACCCGAAGAGGATGCTGTTTCTTGACTCAATTCAGTGCGATTTTATCAACAGAATCTACTGGTTCCACAGCCCGAATATGTTCACGATCGTATAACTCTACGCCATTCAAAGAACAAAGTAGGTTAATTGGCTTCTGTAAATAGTCCCGAGTCCCTTGGATAGAACGAGTATAGTTCCTGGGATAAAACTAGATACTGTGAATGGGTGGTCGATGGTCGGCATGGACTTGGTGGGCCGAAGGGCCTTGCGATGGAAAAAGGTCCTACTAAGTTTACTAATCAATCATTGAAAGATGCAAAATATAGACAAAGGATGCTGCTTTGCATTAACTTAAACACTACTTTGCAATGGCTATGTAATCAAACATCAATTTACACTTTAGGTCTTCCTACAACTACTGTTGCCCAAGCAGGCTGACTTGTCTTCACTACAACTTGGTGCTGATCTCTTTTGTCCAGCTATTCCACACGTCAAATAATGCCAAATAAACTCAGTTTTCCTTTGATCATTCCAAACACTAGAGTCACTCAGCGGATCTTGCTAGTTTCACTGTTTGTGTCCCATCGTTATCACCTCCTCCACAGCCAACAATGGACCATTGTGGGCTCCACCTTTCTTGAGTCATCGGTGCCGGCTCTAATCTGTTCTGTACCTTTTTACACCCCTAGTTTCCCTCTCCCCTGACTGTCAGTCTGAAGAGGGGTCGTGACACCTATTCCTTTTCACCAGAGATGCTGCCTGACCCGTTGAGTTACTCCAGCATCATCCATCGCATGACTGGAATGGCTTTCGTTATTTTCCTTGGCTTTGGACTTGCATAATGTGGTCCTTACCCCTGGCAGGTAAAGCATTTTGCTGTTTAACACTGACATGCATGTGATGAATAGCTTCCATTACATTCACTGCAGCAATGTTCTCTGGGCTTGTCCACCTGCTTTATATCAGTATTTGGAGCTCTCATCTCCTCCTCGGCTCTCCGACTGTTAAATGCAGGCACATTTGTTCCATGCATAAAGAAACTCCTTGATATTTTATGGTCCTTTCTCCATAAATGTCAACATTTTCTACGCTAAATCTGATGTGAAATTCTATGTGTTGGATCATTTGATTGTGTAGTTGAGTTTAGCTTAGCTTAGAGTTACAGCATGGAAACAGGCCCTTCAACCCAGCGAGTCTGTGCCGACCAGCAATCACCCATACACTAGTTCTATCTTTCAGACAAGGGACAATTTACTGAAGCCAATTCATCTACATAACTGCACGTCTTTGGAGTGTGGGAGGAAGCCAGAGCATCCGTAGAAAACCCACACAGTCACAGGGGACTTTAGAGATGCTGGATCCAATCATGGCTGATCTATCTCTTCCTCCGAACCCAATTCTCCTGCCTTCTCCCCACAACTTCTGACATCCGTGCTAATCAAGCATCTGTCAATCTCTCCCTTATATACCCGATAATCTACCAATTTGTAATAAGAAGGAACTGCAAATGCTAGTTTATACCAAAGATAGACACAAAGTGCTGGAGTATCTCGGAGGGTCAGGCAACATCTCTGGACAAAATGGATGGGTGACCTTTCGGGTCAGAACCCTCTTCAGGCTGAAAGTAGAGGTGGGGGAGAATGCAGAGTTGAAGACGAGAAAAAAGCATTCAATATCTTGACAATCGCTGGAGTCCTTTTGAGTAACAGCAGGAAGATATAATGACTTTAAGGAATGTACAACACAGGCTCACCAGAATGATACTTAGACTGCATGAGTTAAGTTCTGAGACGAGGTGACAGAAACTACCCTTGTATTCCATGAAATTTAGGAGGTTAAGAAGTGATTCAGGATATTAAAGGGAATTCATGAAAGGGCAGATGGATTAAAGCTGTTTCAGTTGTTGGGGAATCTTTCGTGAGTGGGTGGACCAAAGATATGATTCAATCTTTGGGAAGTGAAATTAAGAGAACAATAAGCAGAGACGATAGATAGAAACAAGAAGACAGACACAAAGAGCTGGAGTAACCCACCGGGTCAGGCAGCATCTATGGAGAAAATGAATAGGAGACGTTTGGGGTCGAGACCCTCCTTCAGAAAGTTGGAACACTCTTCTCCAAATACTTGACGAATTCTTCATTTTAAATCTGTAATGTTTCGATTTTTTGACGGTGCAGATATTACCCGGAGTCAGGTAACAGACCAGCCATGTTGAAGACAAGCTTGAAGGCTAAATGAGCTGTTCCTACTCCAATGTTTCCACCCACTGTTACAATCAGACAGGGCAGCGCTTATTCGACCGCAAGGACTTAACTTGGGAGCGTTACTCTACAATAATCTGAAACACTTCTTTAATCTTCATTGTAACAACACAAGTGGATTAAACAGATCAGCAAACCACAACGCAAATAATAATTTTACACGGGATCGAGTTAGTACAGTTGGGAGGGTGATTCAGTCCATCAATGGTCATTTACGGCACAGATAAATAGATTCCTGATTTGTACGGGTGTCAGATGTTATGGGGAGAAGGCAGGAGAATAGGGTTAGGAGGGAGAGATAGATCAGCCATGATTGGATGGCGGAGTAGACTTGATGGGCTGAATGGCCTAATTCTACTCCTATCACTTATGGCCTTGTGACCTTATTTATCCGGCAAAACCTGGTCACTCCGCCTTCTCCCCTCTCCCATCAGGCAAGAGGCACAAAGGTGTGAAAGCGCACACCTCCAGATTCAGGGACAGTTTCATCCCAGCGGTTACCAGTGGTTAATGGTCTCTTTATTGTTTCACGTATGCGGAGGTACAGTGAAATACATGTTTTGCATACAGCTCGGCAAGCTCAATCCCCCAGTCAGTACAGAATGTACACAACAGCCCACTGAGTCCAGCTGGAGTAACTCAGCGGGACAGGCAGCAACTGTGGAGGGTGTTGGACAGCTGCCGTTTTGGGTCAGGACCCTTCTTCAGACTATGAAATGTCATCATCTGTCCAGTTTCCTCCACAGATGCTGCCCGCAGTCGTATTATTCCTCAGGATTCCAGCATCTGCAGTCTCTAAAGTCTCCATGAAGACTTAGCTGTGAGGTAATAGACTTGGTGAGCAGGGTGACAATTTGAAACTCAGTCTGTGTTTGTTTGTATACATCTGTGTGTGTGTGTGTGTGGTGTGTGTGTGTGTGTGTGTGTGTGTGTGTGTGTGTGTGTGTGTGTGTGTGTGTGTGTGTGTGTGTGTGTGTGTGTGTGTGTGTGTGTGTGTGTGTGTGTGTGTGTGTGTGTGTGTGTGTGTGTGTGTGTGTGTGTATCTGTCTGCGTGTGTGTATGTGTGTATCTGTCTGCGTGTGTGTGTGTATCTGTGTGTGCGTGTGTGTGTGTGTGTGTGTGTATGTGTGTCTGCGTGTGTGTGTGTGTGTGTGTATGTGTGTGTGTGTGTATCTGTGTGTGTGTATCTGTGTGTGTGTCTGTCTGCGTGTGTGTGTGTGTGTATCTGTGTGTGTGCGTGTCTATCTGTGTATGTGCATTGCGTGTGTGTACTTCAGTGTGTACGCTGTATGCAGAGTGGTGCAGCAGTAGGTACAGCCTCATAGCACCAGAGACCCGGGTTCGATCCTGACCACGGGTGCTCTCTGTACGGAGTTTATACATTCCCCCTGTGGCTGCGTGGGTTTTCTCAGAGTGCTATGGTTTCCTCCCACACTTCAAAGACGTGCAGGTATGTAGGTTAATTGGCTTCAGTAAATTGTGCCTTGTCTGAAAGATAGAACTAGTGTATGGGTCGGCACAGACTCACTGGGTTGAAGGGCCTGTTTCCATGCTGTAACTCAAAACTAAGCTAAACTCGTCTACACAATCAAAATGATTCAATAGCATCCATAGAATTTCACATCAGATTTAGCGTAGAAAATGTTGACATTTATGGAGACAGGACCATAAAATATCAAGGAGTTTCTTTATGCATGGAATGAATGTGCCTGCATTTAACGGTCAGAGAGCCGAGGAGGAGATGAGAGCTCCAAACGCTGATAAAAAGCAGATGGACAAGCCCAGAAAACATTGCTGCAGTAAACAGTGAATGTAATGGCAGCTATCCATCACATACATGTCAGTGTTAAACAGCAAAATGCTTAACCTGCCAGGGGTGAGGACCACAGTATGCAAGTCCAAAGCCAAGGAAAATAATGAAAGCCATTCCAGTCATGTGATGGATGATGCTGGAGTAACTCAGCAGGACAGGCAGCATCTCTGGAGAGAAGGATCGGGTGACGTCTCGGGTCGAGACCCTTCTTCAGATATCTTCGCAGAAGCCGTGTAGTTACAACGAAAGGCAACAAAAAGGAATTCTGCATTTCACTGAAACCAATGAGAACAAAGGAGATGTGCAGGAAGGAGCTGCAGATGCTGATTTACACCGAAGATAGGTACAAAATGCCGGGGTAACTCAGCGGGTCAGGCAGCACTTCTGGTGAGACCTGCTGGGAGACCGCTTTTCGGGGCTTCCGCAGCGGCGACTTCTCCCGCCCGAGTTGCGGGGTTGAAGAGTACCCTGCGCGGCTTGGAATGGCCGCGGGACTTTGTGAGCGCACGCCGGGGGCTCCAACAACAAGACCCAGTGCGCGGCCTTGCATCACCCGGCGTGGCTTTAATGGCCACGGGACAATCGCCATCACCAGCCGGGGGCTTTGACTTTGGACTCTGACATCGGGGGGGGGGGGGGGGGGGGGGATCTGCAGGGGAGAAGGGATCGGGTAACGTCTTTTGCCTTCCATCACAGCGATGTGATGGATGTTTGTGTAAATTGTGTTGTGTCTCGGGTCTTTTGTTTTGTAATGTATGGCTGCAGAAACGTCATTTCGTTTGGACCTCAAGGGGTCCAAATGACAAATAAATTGTATTGTATTGTATTGTATTGTATTGTATTGTATTGTGAAAAGGAATAGGTGATGCTACGGGTCGCGACCCCTCTTCAGACTGAGTGTCAGGGGAGAGGGAAACTAAGGGTGTAAACAGGTACAGAACAGATTAGAGCCGGCACCGATGACTCAAGAAATGTGGCGCCCACAATGGTCCATTGTTGGCTGTGGAAGAGGTGATAACGAAGAGACACAAACAGTGAAACTGAGCGATTCTAGTGTTTGGTATGATCAAAGGAAAACTGAGTTTATTTGGCATTATTTGTCAAGGTGGGGAATAGCTGGACAAAAGAGATCAGCACCAAGTTGTAGTGAATCCTTTGTTTATTTTGCATCTTTCAATGGCAGTAGTGCATGGATAGATTGATTAGTAAACTGAACGGTGGGCGCAAACCTGTTGGCCTGCAAAGGGCCTTTTCCCACTGGAAGGCCCTTCGGCCCACCAAGTCCATGCCGACCATCGACCACCCATTCACAGTATCTAGTTCTATCTGAGGGACTAGGGATTATTCACAGAAGCCAATGAATCTACAAACCTACACGTCTATGGAAACCGGAGCACCCTAAGGAAACCTACGCGGTCACGTGGAGAACGTACAAACCCCAGACAGACAGAACCCATTGTCAAGTCAAGTCAAGTTTATTCGTCACATACGCATACGAGATGTACAGTGAAATGAAAAGTGGCAATGCTTGCGGATTGTGCAAAAAAACCGACATAACAGAATGGAACAGAATCAGTAATTACATATTTGTGGGAGAAAAAAAACACAGCAATTTAAAAAGACACCACACAACAGTAAATTGGTTCAGTAAGTTAGTCCCTTGTGAGATAGGTGTTTACAGTCCTAATCGCCTCTGGGAAGAAACTCCTTCTCGTCCTCTCTGTTTCCGCAGCATGGCAACGAAGGCGTTTGCCTGACCGTAGCAGCTGGAACAGTCTGTTGCTGGAGTGGAAGGTGTCCCCCAGGATCTTGTTGGCTCTGGTTTTGCACCTTCTGGTGTATAGTTCCTGCAGGGGGGCGAGTGTAGTTCCCATAGACAGGATTATAAAAAGAGTCTCTGGCGCTGTAAGGCGATTGCTCCACCGCTGCGCACCCATGGTGAAACATTCTGGATATTTGCCAAATTTTGCAGCAGTACATATGTAAATATACCAGTCACTGACGAAAGATGAAAAGTTAAATTAGGCTGAAGAAGAAAATGAATCTTTGTTAGTTCACCACAACAAAAGGTGCACATTCAACCTTGCATGTAGTGTTTCAAAATGCAGAGCGGGAACTGTATTCTGTGCTGTCGTGGATGAGAAATTAATTATATTGTTTAGTTTAGTTTAGTTTAGAGATACAGAGATTCTTGATTAGCATGGGACTTAGGGGTTATGGGGAGAAGGCAGGAGAATGGGGATAGCAGGGAGAGATGGATGGCAGAGTGGACTTGATGGATCGAATGACCCAATTCTGCTCCTATCACTTATGAACGTATTGCATACATATGTAGAAAGGAACTGCAGATGCTGGTATGTAACTGGATGATGGGGTATCAGGAAGGGTCCGGCATCATCTCTGGAGAAATTGGATAGGTGACATTTTGGGTCAGAACCTTTCTTCAGATTGAAAGTATGGGGTGCGGGCGGGGGGGGGGGGGGGGGGGGGGGGGGGGGGGGGGGGAATATGAAGAGCTGGAGGCGACAAAAGACTGCATTCAATATCTTTATGATTCCTGGTTTTGAGTAGCAATGGGAGGATATATATGCTTTTCACTCAACCTTTTCCTTTTCACACAGAGACTTGTGAGTGTGGAATTCTCTGCCTCAGAGGGCAGTGGAGGCTGGTTCTCTGGAAACCTTCAAGAGAGAGCTAGACAGGGCTCTTGAAGATAGCGGAGTCAGGGGATATGGGGAGAAGGCAGGAACGGGGTACTGATTGTGGATGATCAGCCATGATCACATTGAATGGTGGTGCTGGCTTGAAGGGCCGAATGGCCTACTCCTGCACCTCTTGTCTATTGTCTATTTAGAAATGCTGCCTGACCTGCTGAGTTACTCCAGCACTTTATGTCTATCTCTTGATTGCATAAATGGTTGGTAAATGGCTGGTTCAGACCAAAATGAACGAAAGGTCCTGTTTCCGCGCTGTATTACACTCAACTGAACTAAAAACCCGGGGCCCAAATTGCTCACAATATTCCAAACGTGGCCTCGCCAGAGCACGACCGAGCCTCAGCATTACATTCTCTACCTCTTTAGTCATGCATGGCGTTTCCTTTCGTATGCCAACCCCCTTAGGGATATTAACTGATCCTGGTACAACGGTTATTTTTCAAACATTTTCCAGTAACGAAGGGTGGTTTTATCCACCGGCAAACTTACATATTTTATTGTGTCATCGCTCAGAATCATCTCTCAGATCTAAAATATGTTGTAGCTGTTTCATATTTCTCTGTTCTATGCACCACATTGAACTTGTTTGCATAATCATTGTTGTTAAATAAATGCTCTTTGAGTATTCGACTGCTCGCTACATGGGGCCCATTATCCATTCTGAATCTAATATGGACTGCCCTCTAGTTGTCTGAGAGAAATATTGTTGCTCAAAAATGCTGCTGAATGGTATCCAGAAATTCATTAATTTTCAAATACGTTAGTCTTGCCATTGTGATCATGCAATAATTAAAGAATGGATTTGAACATTTTTAAATGGCTATGTCAACTGAAGTGTTGTGGTTTTGTACAATGAGACACAGCACAACCCATTCTGTAGCCCATTGCTTTAGAAATGGCAGCCTACACACACTGCAGGATCCAAGTCTCGACAGGTACCTGGATACTTGGAAATTTCACCACAATTATTAAAATTATATCCAAATTAATTCATTCTAAACAACCATCACCAAGGGAGCGTGAGAATCTGTGTTACAAGGATTCTTTAATATTCGACTTTAGACTTTAGAGGTACAACAAGGAAAAGCAACCCATCGGCCCATCGAGTGCGAGCTGACCAGCCCTTAGCCCGTAAACTCGCACTATCCTACACACTAGGGACAATTTTCACTAGGGACAATTTTTTACAATTTTACCAAAGCTAAATAACCTACAAACCTGCACGTCTTTGGAGTGTGGGGGGAAACCGGAGCGCCCGGAGAAAACTCACACGGTCACGGGGAGAACGTATGAACTGCGCACGGACAGCACCCGAGGTCAGGATCGAACCCGGGTCTCTAACGCAGCGAGGCAACAACTCTATTGCTGAGCCACAGTGCCGCCCCCTTAGGGTAATCAAGATAACTGCAGGAGTCAATGGGTTTGCAGTAGATAGATGTCAGTACATAGTCTGTCCTCTGTGATGGATCAGTACTTAGCGCATTAGCCTTGTAATACTGTAGTCAGAGTATCGAGTAAAGAGGTTGGGAGGTTATGTTACGGTTGTACAGGACATTTATTTGGCCGCATTTGGAGAGTTGTGTTCAGTTTGGAAGTGGGAAACCATTCCCATGGTTCCGGATTCAAAGACTGGTGATGACAGATTCAACATTTTAGCGAAATCCCATGGAAAGAATCGAGGGACAAATTTAGTTTAGTTTAGTTTAGTTTAGAGGTACAGCTTGGAAACAGGCCCTTCGGCCGACTGAGTCCGCACCAACCAGTGATCTCCGCGCATGAACACTATCCTACACACACACACACACACTAGGGACAATTCACACTTACACCAAGCCAATTAACCTACAAACCTGTACATCTTTGGAGTGTGGGAGGAAATCGAAAATCTCAGAGCAAACTCACGCAGGTCACGGGGAGAACGTACAAACTTCACACAGACTGCACCTGTAGTTGGGATCGAACCTGGGTCTCCGGCGCTGCAAGCGCTGTAAGGCAGCAACTCTACTGCTGCACCACTGTGCTGCCCAAATGTAGACAGCAGTTATGATTCAGAGTTCACTGCTTGTTAGGGTGGCGGAAACATAATTGGAGGTTTTTGAAGGGAGTTGGAATGGCGTTTGGGAGGCTTCGGGGAAGGGAAGAATGGAATAGACAGGGCTGTTTTACTTGAAGCTTGCATGGACTCGACGGGCCAAACAGCCTCTTTCGGTGCCATAATGACTCATTCAGAAACAACTGAGTCAAACTCACATTCTCCACATGCGCAAGTTGGCATGTTACGGGTGCAGGAAACATGATTCTGGAGGTTTCCGAAAATATTAAACAAGAAACGGAAAAGCAGGAGAGACATGGGTGTTTGGAAATGAAGCCGATGTATGGAACGTTATCTGATCTTTTCCTGCATAAATTCAAGAAGCAGCCTGACTTATACCTGCGCTGCACTCTGCTTATCAACAGCACACCATCTATAGCGTGAGAACAAGTGTTAGGACCAATAAGTCCATGGAAAGTCGACTGTAGTATTGTTTTAATAGCATGAGGATAGTGACAGAATGGGTAACAACTGAGGAGGGAGTGACAGGGGAGTGAGAGACAGAGGTGCGAGTGACAGAGGAGATGGGGAGAGAGAGGAGGAGGGGGAGACAGAGGGGGAGGGAGTGACAGAGGAGAGAGTGACAGGGGAGGGAGTGACTGAGCAAGGAGTGACAGAGAAACTATTGTTGGATCGCTTATCCAAAAATTGAATTTGCTGAGATCGCCTTGGTGATATTTTTCCAGAGTTCTAAAGAAACACAACCTATTTGCTAGTTTGTTTAAGAAGGAACTGCAGACGCTGGAAAAATCAAAGGTAAATAAAAATGCTGGGGAAACTCAGCGGGTGAGGCAGCATCTATGGAGCGAAGGAATGGGTGACGTTTCGGGTCGACACCCTTCTTTAGACTTCTTCTGAAGAAGGGTCTCGACCCGAAACGTCACCTATCTCTTTGCCAGTTTCATCACTGTGCTGGTGTGTGGTGGACTGGCCGAGGGAGGGTTAATTGATGCCTCCTTGTCCTGACCCTCTGATCAATCTCTACGAGTTGATAAGGTGTTGATAAGTCGATGTCGGTTCCTGAATGGGTGAGTGCATCACTCCGGTCACAGCACAGTTAGTTGCAAAGATACATCTAGATAAGATCTATCCAATAGCAATGAATGTGAAACAAAAAGGTAAAAGAAAACTGAAAATAGATGAAAATGAAAAAATTCCATCTGGCTTCACGACTAATCTTTCAGTTTAAGCTGCAGAAAATCCAAGTCAGTTTAAGGTGGCAATTCACCATAAAGTTCCAGGGCCAATTAGAGACGGGACACGAAATGTTGGCCTTGACTTTGGAAAACCAATAAAGCTAAAAAAAAAAAATCACTGCCTTGTTTTTCAATTCTGCACCATAAAAACGTTGTTCTCTGTTTCAGTTCTGCCCACCTCACTGCACACGGGACCTCATCTATTTTGTTGAGCTAAGGTTGATGAGTTGCTCAATTACTGGAATAGGGCGGCACTGTGGTGCAGCTGGTAGGTAGAGTTTTAGTTTAGTTTACTTTAGTTTAGTTTAGTTTAGAGATACGGCACGGAAACAGGCCCTACGGCCGTGCCGGCCAGCGATCCCCACACACTGACATTATCCTGCACACACACTAGGGACAATTTACAATTTTATCAAGCCAATTAACCTACAAACCTGCACGTCTTTGGAGTGTGGGAGGAAACCGGAGCACTCGGAAGAAAAGCCCACGCAGGTCAAGTTCAAATTCAAGTTCAAGTTCACGTTTATTGTCACTTAATCAACTACGGTACAGTGAAATTTGAGTTCATAGGGTGAACGTACAAACTCCGTACAGACAGCACCCGTAGTCAGGATTGAACCTGGGTCTCTGCGCTGTAAGGAAGCAACTCTACCGCTGCACCACCGTACCGCCCTAAGCTGTGAGCAACTTAGTCCTAAACTAAGCATATCGAAGCAATGGCCAAGAAAGCACGCCAACGCCTTTACTTCCATAGAAGTCAAATGTCATCCTTTATAGTCATTCAGACCTTTCAGTCTAAACGAAATTTCGTGCCTTGCAGTCATACATATAATAAAAATAACAAAAACACACAATAAACACAAATGTACCACCCACCACAGTGAGTTTACCAGGCACCTCCTCACTGTGATGGAAGGCAAAAGTCTTAAAATCCTTGGCTCTTCCCTCCTTGTTCTCACTCTGCCCTGAGGCAATCCAGGCTTCCGATGTTGTGACCCCGCCGGGTGATGGTAAAGGGCCTGTCCCACGAGCATGCGACTCCATGCGGCAAGCGCAACCTAAGCGACTCCATGCGGCAAGCGCTACCTAACGTGGTCGCTTGAGCCGTACGGCCTCACGGGGCCGGTCCCACTTCGATCGCCGGAGCCGTATGGAGTTGTGCGGAGCTGGTCCTGACATCGCGCGGGGCTCCGAAAAACTGACCGCGTTCAAAAATTCTGCGCGGCAACAGCCTGCTGGCCCGCAGCCGCACCTGCACTTCATGTCACTCACTCGACCTCCGCGCGGCCCCCGCTTCTGGTTAGATCGCACTTGCTGCATGGAGTCACATGCTCGTGGGACAGGCCCTTTAAGTAAGTCAGTCCCACGGCTGAATCCGAGCTCCGCGAACGGGCCGGTTCAAACTCCGCGGCCCGGGGCGGTCGAAGCTGCCGCCCTCCCGTCCAGCAGACGAAGCTGTTGTTGCGGGAGCTCCGGAAAAACAGGTCACCAACCTAAAGGCTTTGGACGTTCGGCATGTCCCCTCCATCAACTCTCACCAGCTTCTACAGATGCGCCAGAGAAAACATTTTATCGGGATGCATCACAGGATGGTTCAGGAACAGCTCCATCCAAGACAAGAAGTTGCAGATTATTGTGTCGCAAACTACCCTGCCATCCATCGACCTCATTTATACCTCATGCTGTCTCGGCAAGGCCAGCAGAATAATCAAGGACCAGTCCAACCCCGGCCACTCCCTCTTCTCCCCGCTCCCATCAGGCAAGATGTACACTCCTCCAGATTCAAGGACAGTTTCTTACCAGCTGTTATCAGGCAACTGAACCACCCTTTCAACAACTAGAGAGCGGTCCTGAGCTACTACAGTATCTACCTCATTGGAGACCCTTGGACTATCTTTAATCAGACTTTTCTGGACTTTATCTTGCACTTAACGTTATTCTCATCATCCTTATTCTGCACAGAATGTAATTGTGTATAGTCTTTCCGCTGACTGGTTAGCACACAACAAAAGTTTTTCACTGTACCTCGGTACACGGGACAATAAACTAAACTGAACTGCACTAGAGCTGTTGCCCCACACTGCCAGAGACCCGGGTTTGATCCTGAGTTCGGGTGCTGTCTGTGTGTTTCCGTGTTGTATGACTCGATTCAGCATAACCAGCTGCCAAGGTATGATGGATTTACCTGGACACCTCAGGCTCTATTCTTGCATAATAATAATAAACGTGTGAGTTCACTGGTTACATGCACAAACCTCCAGGTGAGGAATGTACGTCAGCCCAGAAGCTGAGATTGTTCTTTGAAGTTGGCCTTTAAAAAGGGGGTGAAATCTTTATGTTAAATCGCCCAATGTGCGTAAAGTAGTTGTTTCTGATGAAGTAAGGAATGCCGTTCATTCTTGTTTAGTTTATTTATGACTGCCATATTTGGCCGTCTGCCATGACAGAGGCGCGATGGCGCAGCGGTAGAGTTGCTGCATCACAGCGCCAGATACCCCAGTTCGATCCTGACTACGGCTGCTGACTGTGCTGAGTTTGTACGTTCTCCCCGTGACCGCGTGGGCTTTAACCCGGGTGCTCCTGTTCCCTCCCACGCTCCAAAGAGGTACAAGGTTTGCAGGTTCATTAGGCTTCGGTAAAGATTTGTAAATTTTCCCTGGTGTGTGTAGGACAGTGTTAGTGTGTGGGGATCGCTGGTCGGCAGGGACTCGGTGGGCCGAAGGGCCTGCTAACTTTATCGCTAACCTAAACTAATGTTCAAAACTGAGACATGATGGGCTTCTCCTGCACGCTCGAAAATAAGAAACTCATCCCTTCTATAATTCAAACCATTTGCGTCTAGTTCCCACACATCCGAGGTAAAATATTGCCATGATATCATCAATTCATGTTGTCCAGAGATGCTGCCTGTCCCGCTGAGTTACTTCAGCGTTTTTTGTGTCTATCTTCAGTGTAAACCAGCATCTGCGGTTCCTTCCTACCCTTGACAAGGGGTTGTTGATTTGACCATGGGTGAGGAGGAGAGCGGGGCCTTGGGATGTCACTGGTGAATATCTCGCCCGTTCACCTTAACCCCCGTTTTCCCCGATCTGATGCAGAATAAACAGTTTGTTGCCATTCTGCAGATCTGCGTCGGCTGCTCCCTTCGTGAGCTCCAGATAATATCATGTACTAACATGCAGCTGGCTGTGTGCAACTGCTGATAATGGACACGAAAGCCAATATTTCCCGTCAGTGGAATAATTTCTTCACATTCTGGAATCAGCCCAAGGTTTTAACCATGATTCCAAGAACTGTGAGAAAGCCTACCAGTCAGAACCCCGTCGGCAGCTGCTAAACAGAAGAAATATGCAAAACATTTTGTGCATTGTGTTTAACTTTATAATAAGCAGTTGATACGGGGAGGGGGGGGCGGTGCTCGCTGGCTTATCAAAAATATTCAATGGAATTCCTATAATTCAGCAGTAGGTTGTTATATGATGCATATAGTTATAGTCAGAGTGACACAGTGTTGAAACAGGCCCTTCAGCCCAACTTGCCCAACCTATCCCATCCACCCCACTGGTCCCACCTGCCTGCATTTGGCCCATATCCCTCTAAACCAGCCCTGTCCATATGTTTCTTAAATATTGCAATACTACCTGCCTCAACTACCTCCTCCGGCAGCTCGTTCCATACACCCACCACCCATCGTGTGAAAACTTTACCACCCAGGTTACTATTAAATCTTCTTCCCCCCCCCCCCCCCCCCCCCCCCCCCCACCTTAAATCTATGGCCTCTGTTTCTTGATTCCCCTACTCTGGGCAAGAGACTCTGTGCGTCTACCCGATCTATTCCTCGTATGATTTTTGTACACCTCTGTAAGATCACCCCTCATCCTCCTGCGCTTCAGGGAATAGAGTCCCAGCCTACTCAACCTCTCCCTATAGCTCAGACCCTCGAGTCCTGGCAACATCCTCATAAAACATCTCTGCATCCTTTCCATCTTGACAACATCTTTCTTATAACATGGTGCCCGGAACTGAACACAATACACTGAATGTGGCCTCATTGTCTTATAGGGCAGCATGGTGGCACAGTGATAGAGTGGCTGCCTTACAGCGCTAGAGACCTCGGTTCGATGCTGACTACGGGCACTGTATGCACGGAGTTTGTACATTCTCCTCGTGACCCCGTGGGTTTTCTCCGGGAGCTCCGGTTTCCTCCCACACTCCAAAGACGTAGAGCTTTGCAGGTTATTTGGCTTTGATAAAATTGTGAATTGTCCCTGGCGTGACGGATAGTCTGGTCGGCGATCGCTGGCCGGCGCGGACTTGGTGGGCTGAAGGGCCTGTTCCCGCCTTACCCTAAACTAAACTGCAACATGACCTCCCAACTTCTATGTAAACTGCCCATCGAGGCTATTGGTTTGTGTTGCTAAATTACATTGTCTGAAGAAAAAAACAATATTGTAGACCTCAGTTACAGCTGTGATGGTCATGCTTTGAAGGAATTATTATGGCTTTGAATATCCTGATAAGCAACATCTAAAGGCATGTGGTCCGTGGTCTTATCTGTGTTGAATTATTTGTTTATGTGCAAGGAGTTACTGGCAGAGCCAATGTTTATTGATATTCCTGAATTGCCTTTGCAAAGCTCATGATATAATTCAAAGCCATGATGGTGTGCAACGTGGCGTGGAATCTACAGGTCATGGTATCCCCATTCACCTGCTGCCCTTGATCTTGTGGGTACACAAAAAAGCTGGAGAAACTCAGCAGGTGCAGCAGCATCTATGGAGCGAAGGAAATAGGCAACGTTTCGGGCCGAAACCCTTCTTCAGACCGAAACGTTGCCTATTTCATTCGCTCCATAGATGCTGCTGCACCCGCTGAGTTTCTCCAGCTTTTTTGTGTACCTTCGATTTTCCAGCATCTGCAGTTCCTTCTTAAGCCCTTGATCTTGTGGCTGGAGTTTAGGAGATACAGTTGAAATAACATTGGTAAGTTGTAACACTCATGTCAATACGTAATAGAGCAGAATTAGGCCATTCAGCCCATCAAGTCCACTCCGTCATTCAATCATGGCTGATCTATCTCTCCCTCTTAACCATCTAGAGACCAGTCCTGAACTAGACCCTCAGACTATCTTTAATCAGACTTTATCTTGCGCTCAAAGTTATTCCCATTATCCTTGTATCAGTACACTGTGGACTGCTTGATTGTAATCATAATGATACAGTGTGTAACCAGGCCCTTCGGCCCAACTTACCCAAACGACCAACACCCCACTACACTAGTCCCACCTGCCTCCATTTGGCCCATATCCCTCTAAACCTGTCCGATCCATGTACCTGTCCAAATGTTTCTTAAATGTTGTGATAGTCTCTGCCTCAACAATCTCCTCCAACAGCTCGTTCCATACACCCACCACGCTTTGTGTGAAAAAGTTACACCTTCAGGTTCCTATTAAATCCTTCCCCCCTCACCTTAATCCTATGTCCTCTGGTTTTCGATTCCCCTACTCTGGGCAAAGAAACTCACCACGGTCCACGTGACAGTAAACCACCACACTCACCTTCCACAGACTGAAGCAGGAACCACACTCCCATCTCCATCGGCAGAGATTTCCGTCAGTTCCCAGACTGCTAATTGCGAGCACATGCTCACCCAAGTAAAGACTGAGACCAACAAACCCATTCCACAGAGGATTCTTCCTGCCAGCAGGCTCACAGCCAGGTCGGAAGCCCACACAAAGATTAACATAGAAACATAGGAAATAGGTGCAGGAGGAGGCCCTTTGGCCCTTTGAGCCTGCACCACCATTTGTTGTGATCATGGCTGACAATCCACAATTAGTAACCCGTGCCTGCCTTCTCCCCATATCCCTTGATTTCACTGGCCCCTAGAGCTCTGTCTAACTCTCTTTTAAATTCATCCAATGAATTGGCCTCTATTGCCTTCTGTGGCAGAGAATTCCACAAATTCACAACTCTCTGGGTGAAAATAAGAGACCAGATTGTGTCACTGACTCCAAGAAGTCGTAAGACGCTGTTGCGTTGGGTAAGTTTGAATGCTGGGCATGGGTTGAATGTATTGCTGGGAGCCACACTCAACTCATACAGCCCATAGATTCCGACTGAGCTCAGCTCCTTGATAGGAAGGAACTGCAGATGCTGGTTGAAATCGAAGATAGTTTAGCGGGTGCAGAAACGACAACCACGTTTTCTGAACTGATTTATTTACACAATCGCTCCTTGGCAAACAAGTTTCTGCAAACACGTCTGATCACAAAGGTGGTCAGCAAAACAACTGTGGCGCAAAAGCCAAACAGCAGCCCCTCACGAGTCACGTGACCGCAGCTTCCGATCGCCGGGTTCGATATCTGCGTGCGCCAGCAGGCACCGCTACAATAAACACAAGATGCTGGAGTAACTCAGCGGGACAGGCAGCATTTCTGGAGAACCGAAGAACTGTCTCGACCCGAAACGTTACCTATTCCTTCTCTGCTGCCTGTCCCGCTGAGTTACTCCAGCATTTTGTGTCTGTCATCTATTTATTTTCAACTTTGAATACAGTTCATTCATCTGAATTGTTCTCGTTGATCCGAGTTCATCTCATGAATCTATTTCTACCTCCACAGATGCTACCTGACCAGCAGAGTATTCACAGCATATTTGAACACTCTTGACTGTCTTGACTCGTGACATTAGTGAATGCGGCGTGGGTGTTCAGTAGCGACATGGTTACTGTTACGAACATGGGGGCGCAGCGGTAGAGTTGCTGCCTTACAGCGCTGGAGACCCGGGTTTGATCCCGGCTACGGGTGCTGTCCATACGGAGTTTGTACGCTCTCCCCGTGACCTGTGGTGGTTTTCACCAAGATCTTCGGTATCCTCCCACACTTTGAAGATGTACAGATATGTAGGTAAATTGGCTTGGTAAAAGTAAAAATTGTCACTAGTGTGCGTAGGATAGTGTTATTATCCGCGATCGCTGGTTGGAGCGGACTTGGTTAGCTGAAGGGCCTGTTTCCGTGCTGCATCTCTAAACTAAACCAGCATTTTAATCAACATTTATACCATTACTCAAGTTAATTTCCCTTTCTGCGGTGCTGGGAGTTGAAGGGTCATGCATATTTCATGCCACTATTTCCAGCATTGTAACTTGCTGGGGCTGTGTCTTTGGCAATTAACTCACACCCTTGAATACAATTGAAACATGTTTGTTCATGAAATTGATGAGTTATTTACCATTTGGAGAGCGTTCAGATTCTGTGACCCAGCCTCTGAAATGTCACAAAGTACGGTCACGGGTCTGGCATGTGCGATGTTAATTACTGCTCCGAACAGCCTAATTTGCCATGATTAGTGCGCCTTCCAGTCAAGGTTTGCCTTGTTTTTGATCAAAGGTTCCTTTAACTGACTGGAAACGCCAAGAGGTATTGACTTCTGGAATGCTGTCTAATCGTATTCAGAGCAACCAGTGAACCTTCAGGGAATAGTTGCCCTTTCATAGATGAGTTGAAATAAAGATCTTGAATTAAAGATAGTTAGATTTGGCTCTTAGGGCTAAAGGAATCAAGGGATATGGGGAAAAAACAGGAACAGGATACTGATTCTGGATGATCAGCCATGATCACATTGAGTGGCGGTGCTGGCTTGAAAGGCTGAATGGCCTACTCCTGCACCTATTTTCTAAGTTTCTATGTTAACTGGAAACGTGCCAGGCCACGGGAAGGGACCCGACCCAAAACATTGACTGTTCTTTTCACGCCACAGCTGGCTTGCTCGAACGGTTTGTTTTATTTTGTTTTAAAGTTTTGCTTGGCCAAACACTGCAACACCATGTTCATTTATTTTTAGTTTAGTTTAGTTTTAGACATACTGCATGGAAACAGGCCCTTCGGCCCACAGAGTCCATGCCGACCAACAATTGCCCCGTGCACTAGTTTAGTTTAGTTTAGAGATACAGCGCAGAAACAGGCCCTTCGGCCCATCGATTCCACGCCAACCAGCCATCCCCGCACACTAACACTATCCTACAAACATTAGGGGCAATTTACAATTTTATCAAAGCTAATTAACCTACCGAGCTGTACGTCTTTAGAGAGTGGGAGGAAACCGGAGCACCCGGAGAAAACCCACACAGGTGACGGGAAGAGCGTACAAACTCCATAAGGGCAGCACCTGTAGCGTATGGAACCCGGGTCTCTACCGCTGTGCCCAGAGAAAACCATGCAGGTGACGGGGAGAACGTACAAACTCCACACAGACAGCACCCGTAGTCGGGACCGAAGCCGAGTCTCCTGCACTGCAAGCGCTGTAAAGGGCCTGTCCCACTGACGCGACTTTACAGCGAGTGCCTTCGACCTTCAAGCTCGAGGGCACTCGCCTGGAAAACCTCGAGCTGGATCGACCGTCAGCAATGAAACTGTGAGCCGGATCCTTTAGAGAGCGCGGGAGGGGGGGAGAGAAGGGGAAAGAAGGGGAGAGAAGGGGAGAGAAGGGGAAAGAAGGGGAGAGAAAGGGGGGAGAAGGAATAGAGACACTTTTAAGAAGCCAGACAACTTGTAATAAAGTTTAGCGGGCATTTAACCTACCGATCGGTTTTCCTTGGTCCTGAAAACTCCAATTAGCCAATTTAAATGCCCGGTCAGCGAAGGAGATTGCCTATGGCTGCCCTCGACTGCCTATAACTACATAGCGGCCCCACTCCACTGCACTACGAGTTCAAAAGACCCATGCCGACCAATTTTTACTCATGGGAAATTTTTCAACATGCTGAAATATTTTCCGCAACATAGCTAAGGCCGCAAATAGGCGAGTACTTCCCTCGAGCATGAAGGAGAGTTCCAGTGACCTCATAGGTCCTCCTAGGACCACGTGTCGACCATGCTGCGAGTTTGAATGGAGTCAACAACTCTACCACTGCGCCACCGTGCCACCCTATTACTTTCCATTGACTTTGGTAGTTGACAATGGGAAAGCGATTGTTTCCAAGTTGTTCCCTGTGAATGATCTTGTCCAAGCACCTGACATAGCTCTCAGCTCTGACAAAAAGCTTCAATAACAAATGTGTCATACTGTATTTCATTCAATATCTGCTATACTACAGTCAGCGTTGCCCAAGCAGCTGCGGCTCGCCTGCAGTCTGTCTGTCTTTCTTCTTTTTGTCTTGTTAGATGTATGTTTTAGTTTATTTTTAGTTGTGTATATGTGGAGGGGGGGGACTTTTTTTAGTCTCTTCCTTCAACGGGGATGTGACCTTTTCCTTGTCGTATCTCCGTTTGCACTGAGGCATAACATCGTGGAGCTGGCGGCCTCCAACTGAAATCGACCTTGAGGGCTCCGGGTGACACATCCTGTGGACTTACCATCGTGGAGCTGGCTGACTCCGGAGGCTGTGGTGGCGCTGCTGCTGCGACCCGACTATGGAGCTTCGAAGGCTTTGGCCCTGTGAACGGTAACATCGGAAGCTCGCAGGTCCCTGGTTGGTGACCGATTTTCGGGCGCTCCCGCAACAGCAGCTTCGTCCGCCCCGAATCGCGGGGCTTGAATCGGCCCGTTCGCGGGGCCTTTCATCGCCCGGCGCGGCTTAAAATCGGCCGCGGGATCTACCATCGCCCGCCAGGGTTTCAACGTCGGGAGCTTCGATCGCATCAACGCAGTAGTTTGACTGCCTGACCGCGGGATCTGCAGCAGGAAAGAGATAAGAATTTTTGCCTTCCATCACAGTGAGGAGGTGCCTGGAGAATTACTGTGATGGATGTTTGTGTTAAATTGTGTCAATTGTGTGTTTTGTTGCTCTGTTCTGTCATGACTGCATGGTAAAGTCATTTCACTGTACCAATTGGTGCATGTGTCAAATTTCAAACTTGTACTTTCACTGAAACCAATGTGAACAAAGGAGATGTGCAGGAAAGAACTGCAGATGCTGGTTTACACCGAAGATAGGCACAAAAATGCTGGAGTAACTCAGCGGGTCAGGCAGCATCTGTGGAGAAAAACACTTCCGGTCAAGACAGACACGACCCGAAACGTCACTCATTCCTTTTCTCCAGAGATGCTGCCTGACCCGCTGAGTTACTCCAGCATTTTGTGTCTATCTTTGGTGTAAACCAGCATCTGCAGTTCCTTCCTAAACAAATTCAGTCCATAACATACAGGGAAAATAAATGAAGAATGAATTATTTTGTGCATTAGTAGGCTGAGAAGAGTTCACAGCACAGTAGTTCTAAATAATGTCTGAGCATATGGAGTGGCAAAGATTGTGCGGAATTGCAAAAAAAAAAGTCTCTGCCTTGTGCTTCGAGGGTGTCAGGCTAAACTGATTTTCAAACATAATTGCTCTGCCGAGCTCCGCATTATTGCTCTTGGACAGTTTAGTATAACCTCGTTCCCATGCTAAACGCAGCCCTGCTTTTGAACCATAATTAATCGGTAACTGACTGCTGTCAAAAGATGATTACTGCTTTACGGGAAAGTCTTGCTGATATTGTTGCCACGGCAACAGAGAGCCATGACTGCCTCAGAGAGCCAAAACGCCGTCCGACTGAACTGTTTAAAAACTGCAATGTGTAGGAAGGAACTGCAAGGGCTGGCTCAAACCGAAGACAGGCACAAAGGGCTGGAGTAGCCCAGCGGGGTCAGGCAGCATCCCTGGAGAGGAGGAACAGGTGACATTTCTGGACGAGACCCTTCTTGCTGAAGGAGGTTCTCGACCTGTAACGTCACCTAATCCTTCTCCCCAGAGATGCTGCCTGACCCCGCTGAGTTACTCTAGCTTTTTGTGTTTAAAAGCTACAGTTGCTCTGGGTATATTTTTGAACAGATGGAAGGGTGCAAATTATCGTCAGTTGTGACTCAGGACAGGAGGAGTATGCTGTATATTTGCACCCCATTGATTGATCTCTTACCCAATGCCAGTTTCCTGACATACATTACTCCCATCTTGATTTAATGCATGGGTCTATCCCATAGTCCTAAAGATTATTAAAGTAATAAGTTGTTATTGGCAACATTAGCGAATGAATATTTAATGTGCTTCTAACACAGAAGCATTAACCCATAAATTACCACTGTTAAGATAGTGTGCAGCAGAATAATAGATGAACAGTCTATGCGACCACCTATAACAGAGGCAGTAACATCTATCCAATACGAACAGACGATACCTGTTTTTATAGTAGGTGGCACGGTGGCACAGTGGTAGAGTTGCTGCCTTACAGCGCCAGTGACCCGGGTTCGATCCTGATTGCGAGTGCTGTCTGTGTGGTGTTTGTACGTTCTACCTGTGACCACGTGGGTTTTCTCCGGGTGCTCTGGTTTCCTCCCCACACTCCAAAGACGTACAGGTTTTGTGGGTTAATTAGCTTTGGTAAAACTTGTAAATTGTCCCTAGTGTGTCGGATAGTGTTAGGGAGCGGGGATCGCTGGTCAGGTGGGCCGAAGGGCCTCTTTCCAAGCTGTACCTCTAAACTAAACTAAACCAAAACAAACCTATAAATATACACTCAGGAAGCTAAGTGGAAACAGATGGAGCAAACAGTTAGTGTTGAACGGAGATGCTGGTTTGCACAAAAAGACACAAAGTGCTGGAGAAACTCAACAGGTCAGGCAGCATCTCTAGAGAACATGGATAGGTGACATTTTGTGTCAGGACCCTTCTTCAGACTGATTGTAATAGGGGGAGAGGAAGCTGGAGCAGAGGTGGGGGTAGGCCGAAGCCTGGCAAGTTTCGTGCGGCACGGTGGCGCAGCATCAGATCTGCTGCCTCACAACGCCAGAGACCCGGGTTCAATCCTGACCTTGGGTGCTGTCTGTGTGGAGTTTGCACGTTCTTCCTGTGATCGCCTGGGTTTAATCTGGGTGCTCTGGACTCTTGGTTCTTGGTTCTTGGTTTCTTGGTCCTCCAAAATTATTCCAAATGGAATTTAAACTGGAGGCGGTGAAGGGAGGGCTTAAGCCAGAAAGGGTTATTGGGAAGAAAGAGTTACTTTAAATTTAGTTGCATCTGGTTGGGTAACTATAGTTGGGTGGAGATTATTCCATGCTTTAATTGTGCGGGGGAAGAACGAATTGCTGTATACAACTGTCTTTGTAGCTGGGTTCACAAATTGGATCAAATGCCCTCGTCTGCTCCTAATTGGTTTGGGTTTGGTGTAGGTCTTGTAGTCTATGTTGAGCTGACCATTTAAATGTGGACTCCTCCAACATCCCAAAGACACGTGGGTTTGTAGGTTAATGGACTTCCGTAAATTGACCCGAGTGTGTAGGGAGTGGATGAAAAAGTTGCGATAACATAGAACTAGTATGAACGGGTAAATGATAGTCGGTGTGGACTCGGTATCCTGTATCCATGCTGTATCTCTAAAACTAAAACTAAACTAAAGTGATAGGTGGATACAGGTGAGGGGGTTTGTTGGGCAGATGGTTAATCAATGGTCCGAGATTTTCCTTTCCCTGATTCTTTACTAACACTTGAGGGCTGCACGATGGCGCAGCGGTAGAGTTGCTGCCTTACAGCGCTCGCAGCACCAGAGACGTGAGTTCGATCCCGACTATGGGTGCTGTCTGTACGGAGCTTCTATGTTCTCCCCTGACAGCATGGGTTTTCTCCGAGATCTTCGGTTTCCTCCCACACTCCAAAGACAGCTACAGGTTGTGGCTTGAGATTGTATACTTGGTATAGTGTAAATGCCCCTAGTATGTGTAGGATAGAGTTAATGTGCAGGGATCACTGGTCAGCGTGGACTCGGTGGGCAGAAGGGCCTGTTTCTACACTGTACCTCTAAACTAAACTAAACTAAAGTAAACTAAGATTGAATGCACTCGATTAAATTGCCCACAATAACAAGTGTTCTCATTTTTGTTTAATAATCTTCTGTGTATCAACTTTTCAAAGACCTTCTGGAAATCCCAAACTAGCTGTTCTTATCTATTCTGTTTATTACAAGCTTTAAAATAAAGTTGTCAAACTTGATTTCATAAATCATAAACCTATGTTGACACAACACAACCTTGTGTTATTATCAAAGTGCCCCTTTATTGATAATAGATTCCAGTATTTTCCCACTCCTGATATCAGATTTAAATACAAGCGGAAAATGCCAGAAACACTTAAACAGGTTAAGCAGCGTTTGTGCAAAAAGGAACTTTGTTCGTGGTTCTGGAAAAAAAGACTTGCCAGAACTGTGAAAGTGTGAAAACTGATTGATTTTACGTTGCAAATATAGTGGGGAAGGGAATATTCCCATTCATCCCCTTGTCCTATCCACCCCTTTGCCCCATCCACCCCTTTTTTGCTATCCACCTCTTTGTCCTATCCGCCTCTTTGTCCTATCCACCCCTTGTCCTACCACTCTTTGTCCTATCCACCACTTTGTCCTATCCACCTCTTTGTCCTACCCACCTCCTTGTCCTATCCACCACTTTGTCCTATCCACCCCTTTGTCCTATCCACCCCTTGTCCTATCCACCTCTTTGTCCTATCCACCACCTCTTTGTCCTATCCACCTCTTTGTCCTTTCCATCCCCTTGTCCCATCCATACTTTGTCATATCCATGACTTCATCCCACCCATCCCTCTCCCTCTCTCCACAGATCCTCAGGCACTCCCACCTCCACCGGCATCAATAGGGGAAAGTGAAAGCAAAGTTTAATAGTCCTACTTATCACTTACAAATTAAGTCCATAGGTCTGGAAAGCACCCATAAGCCAGGATACAGTCATGTTTCTCCAACCATAAGCTAGAATACAGGACCGATTCTCCAACCTAACCGCATTGCGGACAGTGTACCTTTTCTTTAGAGCTGTAATGTTGCCATATTGCTGAGAACTATATTCTGCAGTTTGTAACTTCTCCTTTGCTCTACCTATTGTACTTGAATTAGACTCGGTTATATTTATACATGGTATTAACTGAACTGATTGGATAGCACGGAAACAAAAGCTTTTCACTATACCTTGGTACACATGATGATAATAAACTTAAATCTAGTAGGGTGGCACAGTGGTAGAGTTGCTGCCTTCCATCGTCAGAGTTTGATTCTGACCACGGGTGCTGTCTGTACGGAGTTAGTATGTTATCCCCGTGACCTGCATGGGTTTTCTCCGGGTGCTCCGGTTTCCTCCTACACTCCAAAGACGTGTAGGTTTGTAGGCTAATTGACTTGATATAAATGTAAATTGTCCTGAGTATGTGTAGGATAGGGCTAGAATATGGGGACCGCTGGTCGGCGTGGACTCAGTGGGCCGAAGGGACTGTTTCTGCGCTGTATCTCTAAACTAAACTTATAGCTCCATGTCAATCAGTTGAAAACCAAACGCTTATTTATGGTGCTAGGCGCTGATATAGTTGCACAAGCACCTTTAAAAAGTTAAACATTATTAGTCTGTTTTCTGGCAATGAGACACATATGTTTATTAATCACGTGTTCCTGCTCCAATTTTTCTGGAAAAAAGCCTTGATGAAAACTACAGGATAAGTGGACAATTTAAAGATAATGATGCTGAATAACAAGCAGTAAATGGTAGATTCATGATGGACCAGTACTGTTTCCAAAAGAGAACTGTATGCCTTCCAAAAATCCCACCCTTACAGCTGACTGTCACCCAGCATACTTAAAACATAAACATTTCATTCCATTTATAAAGACTTCCTTACAGTCAAACACTTTCAGCTTTTCACCTTCTAGTGCTGTGACTGAACTGAGTGCAATGTACAGGACTTTAACCTGCAACCTCATCAATCTATATTTTAGCAGTGAAATTTCCTGGTTTGTCTTGGCACAGAAATGACTCTGCTATCGGGCGTCCATGGGCAAATGACCTAAGCTGGAGCACAAAAACCTGCATTTACCATTCAGAGACCAGCGGAAGAATTGAAACTGGAGCCAAACTCATCATGGAACCTGGGGCGGCACGGTGGCGCAGCGATAGAGTTGCTGCCTGACAGCGCCGGAGACCCGGGTTCCATCCTGTCTACGGGTGCTGGCTGTACGGAGTGTGTACGTTCTCCCCGTGACCTGCGTGGGTTTTCTCTGGGTGCTGCGGTTTCCTCCCGCGCTCCAAAGACTTGCGTGTTTGTAGGTTAATTGGCTTCTGTCTGTTGCCCATGGTGTTTAGGATAGAACTAGTGGGATAACACAGAACTAGTGTGAACGGGTGATCGATGGTCATTGCGGACTCGGAAGCCCGACGCGCCTGTTTCCATGCTGTATCTCTAAACTAAACGAATTCAGAACTGGTGATGGAGTGTTTTTAATGAGCTAAGCAGAGTTTGAGCATTTGTGAGGATGGGTGGCACAAATGATCGAGGAAACTCATGGGTGGTGGGTTTTTTCTGTATGTTACATGCAGAGTTTGTCTGAAAGTCTATCATTGGTGCGACAAATCGTTGCATGAAATTCTTTGTGGTGATAAAATAAAAGCTTTCCACATGAGCCTGAAGCCTGTGACTTTAAATTGAGTCATAGAGTGATACGGCGTGCAAACAGGCCCCTTGGCCCAACTTGCCAACACAGGCCAACATGTCCCAGTTGCATGTCCCACCTGTCTCAACAACCTCCTCTGGCAGCTCGTTCCATACACCCACCACCCTCTGTGTGAAAAAATTACCCCTCATGTTCCTTTTAAATCTTTTCCCCTTCACCTTAAACCTATGTTCTCTGGTCCTCGATTCGCCTACTCAAGGCACGAGACTCTGTGCATCTACCCAATCTATTTATCTCATGACTTTATACACCTTTATAAGATCACCCCTCAACCTCCTGTGCTCCAAGGAATAGAGTCCCAGCCTACTCAACCTCTCCCTGTAGCTCCAACTCAACCTCTCCCTCGAGCTCAGCTAAATAAATGAAATCATCTTAGTTTCACAATGTGCAACACAGCAAATGGCGCTTGTTCTTGCGCTGTTCAACTCTTTGCCTCCATGACCAACCTACCTGTATATTCTATTATAGTTTCAGTGGCAGGTTCCACAAGGGAAGTTCCTGTCAGCAGTTTGCAGAACCCTTTGGTTTGGGCTACAAAAATATTTGTAGGACACTGTCATGGAAGTAAGATTTATAAAAGTTGTAAGGCCTCCAAACATACACCAGGAAACAGTTTCTAAACAAAACTAAAACATTTAAATAAACTTATATCTTGTAGTGTTTCAGTTTAGCTTTTGGTCCAGAGGTCCTGCATGGAAATCAGGTTGTTTGGACTAATGAGTCCACGTTGACCATCAAAAGTCTACTCACACAAGTTCTGTTATCCCATTCTCTCATCAATTCCTTACACACTAGGGACAATTTACAGAGGCCAACTAACCTACAAACTCGCATGTTTAGCTTAGTTTAGTTAGCTCGGAGATCCAGCGTGGAAACAGGCCTTTCGGCCCATCGAGTCCATGTCGACCAACGATCACCCGAACGCTAGTTCTATCCTATACACGAGGGACAATTTACGGAAGGCAATAAACGTACAAACCTGCACACCTTTGAAATGTGGGAGGGTATCGGAGCACTGCACCCGTAGTCAGAATCGAACAAGAGTCCCTGTAAGGCAGCAGCTCCACCACTGTGCCACCGTGCCATGTCTACGGGGTGTGGGAGGAGACCGGGAACATCTGGTGGAAACTCACGCGGCCATAGGGAGAACATGCAATCTCCACCCGTGGTCAGGATCGAACTTGGGTCTCTGGCACTGTGAGGCAGCAGCTATACCAACTGTGCCACTGTGCCATCCTACAAATTTGGACAAATGCCATAATTTGAGATTTAATTGTCCATCAGCTCTGAATCTAAAAAAAGTTCCTGAAACTAATTAAGAAAAAGATGGATGTTATATAACACGTTGTTCAGTTCTTTGCAAGGCAGGGTGTACAAACAGAGCTGGTGTTTAGAAGCATGTTTAGCATTCATAGGCACTCAAGTGTCTGATGAATGGCCAAAGACTTGATGATTTATTTCATACAATTAGGTCTAGTTTCTCAGGCACAGGAGTGGGAATGTTTTCAGTGAGAATTTCCCATGATGTGTTTGCCTTGTTGCAGAGAAATCTTAATTAAAAAAAAATATTTATTTGTCACTGTATCTCATTTTTTAAACCAAAAATAGATTTATTCAAGTATTTACAATTCCTAAATAATTCAAAACAAAACCCAAGTAAAACAAATATTCTTAAATAACTATTTCCTCGCCTACTCTGGGCAAGAGACTCTGTGCATCTACCCAAGCTATTCCTCTCATGATTTTATGCATCTCTATAGGATCACCCTTCATCCTCCTGCGCTCCAAGGAATAGAGTCCCAGCCTACTCAACCTCTCCCTATAACAGCTCACACCCTCTAGTCCTGGGATCATCCTCGTAAATCTTCTCTGTGCCCTTTCCAACTCTGTGTCGTGCACTGCATAAGACTGCACCCAACAAGTATTTCATCGGCAGTTAAATGTTCTGGGATGCCCTAAGACCATGAGAAATCAAACTCGAGTGCAAATCATCTTACCTTATAATTCCCATTTCAAAACATTTGTCTTTCCTACTCAAACATGATATTAGGCCCGTATTCCTCTGCCTGTATTTTGCTAGCTGTGTTAGCCCATTTAGTCGAAAGAGGTTAAACACAAAATGCTGGAGTAACCCGGCGGGGCAGGCAGCATCTCGGTTTCAATCCGAAACGTTCTTCACACATTCCTTCTTTCCAGAGATGCTGCCTGTCCTGCTGAGTTACTCCAGCGTTTTGTGTCTACCTTCGATTTAAGCCAGCATCTGCAGTTGTTACCTACACATCATTCTGAGAAACCTCCTCTGTACCCATTCCAAAGCTCCACATCCCAGCTGTAATGGGACAACCAGAACAGTACGTAATACCCTAAATGCGGCCTAACCAAAGTCCTAGAGATCTACATCCTGCCTTCCTGACTCTTACGCGCAATGCCCTGTACTATGAAGGCAAGCATACCACATGCCTTCCTTACAATTTTTACCAAATATTTTACACGTTCATCCCCCACTTTGCTCCTCAAAATCTACCTAAATCATCTTTAGGCTTTGTGAAAAGATAAAGCACGGTCACCTTTTATTACAGGTGAGTTTATTGTGACATTTTTATTGATGCACACCTTGGAAATTAATTATTGTGAAAATGATTTATAGCTTTAGATTTAAAAAAAAACACATTGCCTGCAATTTACTGTAATCAGTTAGTTGGCTCTTGTTAGGTGCCTTACAGTAAAAGGGTTTTAAAAAAAAGGCAATTAGTTTAGCTCAATTTGCATGTAGCAGAAGTGAAAGTTTACATTGCAACAGAAACAGGGCACCTCGTGTGTCGAGATTACTAGAGCAGGCTCGGCGATCGTTTCGCTGAACACCTCCGCTCAGTCCGCCTAAACCCACCTGATCTCCCGGTTACTGAACACTTTAACTCCCCTTCCTATTCCCACACTGACCTCTCTGTCCTGGGCCTCCTCCATTGTCAGAGTGAGGCCCAGCACAAATTGGTGGAACAGCACCTCATATTTTGCTTGGGCAGCTTACATACTAGCGGTATGAACATTGAATTCTCTAACTTCAAGTAACCCTTGCTTTCCCTCTCTCTCCATTCCCTCCACATCCCAGTTCTCCAACCAGTCTGACTGTTCTTATTTACATTTTATCTGTTTGCTTTGACCTTCTCCCAGCTGACAATGATCTATTCTACATATTCCTTGGTCTCCATCTCCTTTGTCTCGTTTACACACCTTTATCTCTGTATCTCCCTCTCCCCTGACTCATGTCTGAAGAAGGGTCTCGACCCGAAAAGTCACCCATTCCTTCTCTCCAGAGATGCTGTCTGACCCGCTGAGTTACTCCAGCTTTTTGTGTTTATCTGTGGTTGAAACCAGCATCTGCTGTTCCTTCCAACACAAGATAATGTCACATGCAGTAAGGGTATAAAGGGCCAATAAACAGCTGACTACTGCTTCAATGTAAAGAATCTATTTCGGGGAGTCACAGCCTTTGCAGCTGGTATGAATTTCTCCTGCAGATTTATACTCCTTCTCATAACGTACTTGCTCTCAAACTCACCGACGTACTGTAGTTGTGTTATTGCACAGAATGCAATTAACCTGGTTAGTGTTATGGTCCCTCAAAATCACCTTCCATTTTCACTCTTCAAAACTCAATCGAGATGGGCTCAACCTTCGCGACATTTCCACAAAACGTGAATTCCTCGCCTCAGGAAAGTGACCCGCAAATCAAATCCCAAGAGAAATTGCAGCCAATGCTGGAAACCGGAAACAAAAACTCTACCGCTGCGCCACCGTGCGTTCAAACCAATCCAAGGAATGTACTTCGTTGAAAACAATTTTGGGGAATTTGTGGATGTAAAATATCGAAGCAGTGGAAGCCATTCAGCCCATCATACCTGCTCTGCCCTTCAATAAGATCATTACTATCTCATACCGCAGAATCACTCTCCTACACAAACCCCAGATCCTTGAATCCCTTAATATCTAGAAATATCTTGATCGCTGGAATCTACTGAGTGACTGAATCTGCTAAGCGAGCTGTCGGGGTGAACAATTCCAAAGATTCACTGCCACCTAATTTGAGGAAGGACATTCTTGCTATTGAGGGGAGTGCAGCGTAGGTTTACAAGGTTAATTCCCGGGATGGCGGGGCTGTCATATGCTGAGAGAATGGAGCAGCTGGGCTTGTACACTCTGGAGTTTAGAAGGATGAGAGGGGATTTAATTGAAACATATAAGATTGTTAAGAGTTTGGACACGCTAGAGGCAGGAAACATGTTCCCGATGTTGGGGGAGTCCAGAACCTGGGGCCACAGTTTAAGAATAAGGAGTAAGCCATTTAGAACGGAGACGAGGAAACACATTTTCTCACAAAGAGTTGTGCGTCTGTGGAATTCTCTGCCTCAGAGGGCCGTGGAGGCAGGTTCCCTGGATGCTTTCAAGAGAGAGCTAGATAGGGCTCTTAAAAATAGTGGAGTCAGGGGATATGGGGAGAAGGCAGGAACGGGGTACTGATTGGGGATGATCAGCCATGATCACATTAAATGGTGGTGCTGGCTCGAAGGGCCGAATGGCCTACTCCTGCACCAATTGTCTATTGTCTATAACTGGGTGAAAAATCTTCTCATCTCTATCCAGCCCTTTGCAACAGGCCCTTTGATTCAATGCTACTTTATTGTAAATGTACCCAGGTGTAGGGCAATGCTGTTTCGCATACAACCCAATAGAATCATACAGTAGACCTCACCAAGGCAATACACAAGTGTCGCCATGTATTTTGTACCAAAGTTACAAAAGTTCACCGAACAGTCCCATCTATTGCCTGCCGCCGCACGTGGCAACAGCCCCTCCCCCCTCCCCCCCCCCCCACCCCCAGGGTTCTTGTCGACCCCTCCCGTGGGGTCCCCCCTACTTTCTTAGGCTTCCCCTCCTCCCCGCCATGTACCCCCCCCCCCCCCCATTCTCGATGGCCCCCCTCGCTCCCCAACGGTAGAACGGCAATGAAACAGGTCCTGCAGCCCACAAGATGGACACAAAACGATGGAGTAACACGGAGGGACAGTCGGCCTCTCCGGAGAGAAGGGAATGGGTGACGTCGCGGGTCGAGACCCTTCTACAGACCTACACATTTCGCCTGCAACCCACGATGTCCTGGACACGCTTTTGAAAGTGATTCCAAGTCAAACTAATCTCCTCAGCCTGCACATGATCCGTAGCCCTCCCTGCCCTGTCTTAAAGCTTTCTACTGGGCGGTCACGGTGGCGCAGCGGTAGAGTCGCTGCCTTACAGCGAATGCAGCGCTGGAGACCCGGGTTCGATCCTGACTACGGGCGCTGTCTGTATGGAGTTTGTACGTTTTCCCCGTGGGTTTTCTCCGAGATCTTCTGTTTCCTCCCACACTCCAAAGACGTACAGGTTTGTAGGTTCATCGGCTTGGTAAATGTAAAAATTGTCCCCAGTGGGTGTAGGATAGTGTTAGTGTGCGGGGATCGCTGGTTGGCGCCGACCAGGTGGGCTGAAGGACCTGTTTCCGGGCTGTATCCCTAAACTAAACTAAACTAAATGCCACAATCATATGCCTTCCCCACCACCCCAGGCTGCACATTACAGGCATCTATCATTCTCTGTGTAAAAAAAAAAACTTGCCCTGTACATTTCCTTTAAATTTGCCCCCCTCCTCTAAAAACTTTACCCTCCGGTCTTTGACATTTCCACCCTGGGAAAGGGGTTCTGACTGTCATCCCAGTCTAGGCCTCGCATTATGTTATTTACTTCCATCACTTTATTGTGAAACTGTGACGCCTGACTCCAGCCATGGGAAACATCAACTCCACATTGACCCCGTTAAACCCTGTAAGAATTCTAAACATTTCACCCTTTACACTTCTAAGCTCAGCCGAGGAAAGGCCCCCATTCTGGGTAACCTCTCCCTGTAGAATAAAGCTGCCGTTCTGGTGAACCTTCACGAACCTTCCTCTATCGCAAGTACATCCTCCGTCAGGCAGAGAGAGCGGAGCTCTGCACAATACCCCAGATGCAATCTCTACAAGGCCGGACACAAGACCTCCCCTCTCCTGCACACAAATATTCTAGCAGTGTACTGTAGGACTTTTTTGTTAATCGAGCTTTAGTAGATTGGTAGCTATCAGTGACTTGTGTTCAAGGATACACAGATCACTTTGAACGCCAAGAACTTTCAACCTCTCACCATTTTTAAAATGCTCCACTTTACCACTTTTTTCTGCTACAGTGGACGTAACTTCAAGTACCACTTGCCCTCCCTCTCTGACCGTCCCTCCCACAGTCATTCTCCTACTAGTTTCACTGTCCTCCTGATTAATTTTACTGTTTGTATGCCTCGTTGTCACCTTCCCCATCCGCCGACAATGAACCATTCAACATTTCCTTGAGCATTGTCTGCTTTGATCTGTCCTTTTCACACCAGACATGCACTTTGTACCCTCCCCCCCCCAGATTGTTTCCCTCTCCCCTGACTCTCAGTCTGAAGAAGGGCCTCAAACCGAAACGTCACCCATTCCTTCTCTCCAGAGATGCTGCCCTGTCCCGCTGAGTTACTCCAAAACTGAGTTTTGTTTCTATCCGGTGTAGACTAGCATCTGCAGTTCCATCCCTCACTTTTTACAGAATGGCTTCTGTTTTTGCCATTACTTTGCCCTGTGGCTTAGCCTGTCCTGAACCCCCAAAGCCTCCGTATCTTCAGACCAGATCAAACCACCGGGTGGCGCCCGTAATGGCCACCTCGCCAACAGTCTGTCTCGTCCCTTCTCTGTTTTTATTATTTTAAGTATGTCTTAATTGTGTGTTTTAATGTTTTTTGGTATGTTTTATGTGGGGGTGGGGGGGTGGTAGGATTGGGGGAAACTGTTTTCAGCCACTTACTCCGACGTAGATGAGATTTGTTTCCATGTCGCATCTCCATCCCCCCCCCCCCCCCCGCTGCGGCCTACAACATGGAGTGGTGCTGCCTTCCCTGGGGACCGGCCCGGAGCTTCAAGCCGTGGGTGCGGCGTGGACTTATCACCGCGGAGCGGTCGATCCTTTGCCGAGGATCACCAGCGAAAGCGCTCCGACCGCGGGGCCTGTGGACTTTAACACCGTGAAGCCAGGGTCTCTGGTAAGAAGAGGTCTCCGACTCGGGAGCTCCATTCCGAGGACCGTTCCGATCCATCCCGACGCCGAAGTTTCCATCATCCCGACGCGAGGGCTTGGACATCGGACCTTCAGCAGCGGCGAACTGCGGAGGGTTGAAAGGCCCCGACAACCACGGGTGAACAAAGCAGGAAGATGACTGAACGTTGTTGCCTTCCATCACAGTGAGGAATGGTGATTATGTTAAACTTTATTTTGTGTGGCTGGGTGTTTTGTTGCTTTTCACTTAGTATGGTTGTATGGTAACTCAAATATCACTGTACCTTAATTGGTTATGTGACATTAAACGCGAACTTGAACTTGAGCAGGTATGTTTATTGTCACATGGAGTCTGAAGTGAACATTATGGTGAGGTACAGGAACAATGGAAGTTTTGCTTGGGCAGGCAACTAGACGCATGGAAACATAAATTATACATAACCTACTTGTGAAATGCTGCAAGAGAGTTACGATAAAAAGGCTGCAAACAAAAAAAGACATATATATTGCCATACGCGGTGGGGGCGCTGCGAGGCGGCTGCCCTGCCAGCAGCGTGTCCGTCATTTCAATTTCCAAATGTCCAAATGTGTGTTTTAATGTTTCTTGGTGTGTCTTGTGTGGGGGATGGTGAGGGGGGGAAAGGGGGAACCGCTTTTGGTCGCCTCCTCCACAGAGAGGCGACTTTTTCCATGTCGCCTCCCTCGCGGTCTAACACCATGGATTGGTGCGGCCCTTCCCAGAGTCGTGCCCGGAGCTTCAGCAGCGGACGCAGCGTGGACATTCCATTCCATCGGGGAGCGGGGCGAGCCCATGCTGGGGTCGCCAGAAGGTAGTGCTCCGATCGCTGGCCCTTGGACTGTTACAGCCTGAAGCCGTGGACTGCGGAGCTTCTAGCCGTTGGCGCGGTGTCCGGAGCCTGGGATCCCTCGTTGGGGAACCCCAGAGAAGAAGAGCTCCGACCTGCCGGCCTACAACATCTTGAAGCCGCGGACTGCGGAGCTTCTAGCCGCTGGTGTGGCGGGGACTTACTAACCATCCAGAGCGGGATCCCTCGCAGGGGATCCCTGGAGAAAAGCATCAACCTCCAGCCTGGGGCCTACGTCATCTTGAAGCCGCAGTTCCCAATGGGGAAGCACCGATTAGGGACTTACCTTCCAGACGAGAGGGTCTGTACGTCTGGCCACCCGCCGCGGCAACTTGTATTAAATTTTTATTGTGTATTTTGTGCTCTAATCAGGGAGAACGCAGGGTGCTGTCTGTGCGGCAATTGTACGTTCTACCTGTGACCACGTGGGTTTCCTCCGGGTGCTCCAGTTTCCTTCCACATCCTAAACACACGCGGATTTGTAGGTTAACTGCCCTCTGTAAATTTGCCCCCAATATGTGGGGAGTAGATGTGAAAGTAGGATAACAATTGTGAATGTGTGATCGATGGCTTTATTTTCATGCTGTGTCTCTAAAGCACCAAAACCACAAGCCTTAAAAAGCAAGGGGTGTTTAGTGGTGGGAAATCTTTAAATACTGTCATTAAGTAAACTGTCATATTATACTGTAACATTAAGTAATACTGTCATATTATAATTCCAGCTTTCAAAAAAATCAGTTAATGTTATTCTCTGACTATCTGAAGTTCAGACTGCCTTTACAGTAATGGCCCTATCCCACGATGCGAGCTCGTGGTAAGCACGGAGAATGAACGTAGCGGGTATGTCGGAGCTTGGGGCCATCTCTTAGCAGCTCGTTACGCTAACGGCAGGTAATCGGGAAGACTCGCTAATGGCTAGTAAGCTTGTGAAGACTCGTGAAGATTTTTCAACATGTTGAAAAATGTCCACGAGAGCCTCGAGTACCGACGAGCGGCCATTACCGTAAATCTCCGAGTTCGAATCAGGGCAAACTCGAAAGAACTCTTTGAATGAACTCGTACAGTGGGACAGGGCTTTAAAGAATCAAAAGGCACGATTTTCCAGGTTTGGTACTCTAGGTTACTTTACTGACATTGTTTCCAAATTTTGTTGTACATGTTCTGGCAAAATGTTGGTATGCACCGGTAAACTGATACAATCTAAAACCTAGTTTTATCAACCATATATGTTACTGCTGAATATCTCCAAGGTCAGCAGTAAGTATTCAACCCATCATTATCCACCAACTAAACTTTCAACATTACTTTAGACTTCAGAGATACATAGCAGAAACAGGCCTTCGGCCCGCTGAGTCTGCGTCAACCAGCGATCACCCGGTAAACTAGCGCTATCCCACACACGAGGGACAGTTTACAATTTACAGAAGCCAATTAAGCTCCAAACCTGTCTGAAGAAGGGTCTCGACCCGAAACATTACCTAGTCCTTCTCTCCAGACATGCTGCCTGTCCCGCTGAGTTGCGTCAGCATTTTGTGTCTACCTTCGATTTAAACAAGCATCTGCAGTTCTTTCCTACACAAGCCACAAACTTGTACGTCTTTGGAGTGTGGGAGGAAACCGGAGCACCCGGAGAAATCCTACGCGGGTACACACACTGTAGACAGCACCCGTAGTCAGGGTCGCTGGCGCTGTGAGGCAACAACGCTACCGTTGCGCCACCGTGTCGCACTTGCAGAAGAGGTCATTGTCATAAACCAACTTGTGTTTAAGGCAACTATTTGGGGATTTTTGGAAGGAGTTAAAAAAGATGGTGGGATGCGAGGGTGAGGGGAAGAGTCCTTGCGCTCAATGTGATTTATATTGGAATATGTCAGCTGAATAATGTGGACCTTGGTTGAACTAAACATCCATTTTTCAAGATGATCTTTGTTGAGGTCTGTGCTTTTCTGTTTGTTCATATTTTACTAAATGACACCTAACAATACATTATTAATGCAATGCATGGAGTTTCAAAATATGAATTGATTTATCCTTCAATGTTGGCCTTTAACTCTTCTGCTAAAGCTTACAAGAGTAAACTGAATGTGTTTGAACTCCAAGAAAGGTGTTTTTATTTAATGTTCCTCAAAATCTACCCAGCATGAGTAGATAACAATGCTGGAGAAACTCAGTGGGTGAGGCAGCATCTATGGAGCGAAGGGAAAGGTGACGTAACGGGTTGAGACCCTTCAGGGCTGCACCCGCTGAGTTTCTCCAGCATTTTTATCTACCTTCGATTTTTCCAGCGTCTGCAGTTCCTTCTTAAACTACTGGGGAGTCACTGATTTTAATGGCTGTTCATTCTAAGTTTAAACCAGAGCTGGTAAAATAGTTTTTTAATTGAAAAGCTGACATTGGCTGAAACTGGTTTAGAGTTCATGTCTCTTCTGGAGTTGAGAGTTTAATGACTTTAGAGTTGATAGACCTAACGTTTAGAGTTAGATTCAAGGTCTCCTTATCACAAGTAATAGGTGGGGAATTAGGCCATTCAGCCCATCACGTCAACACTGCCATTCAATCATGGCTGATCTGTCTCTCCCTCCTAACCCCATTCTCCTGCCTTCTCCCAATACCCCCTGACGCCCGTACTAATCAAGAATCTATATATCTCTGCTTTAAAAATATCTATTGACGGCCTCCAAAGCCTTCTTTTGGCAAATAATTGTGCAGATTCACCACCCTCTGACTAAAGAAATCCTTTCTCATCTCCTTATGTTGCAGTTATGTTCCTGGTTCAGGTAGAGACTAGTCTAGGTGCAGGCTGCCAATAGTTTCAAAGGTTTCAAAGGTCTTTTATTGTCACATGTACCAATTAAGGTACAGTGAGAAGCGAATTACCACACAGCCATATGAAAAAAAAGCAACAAGACGCACAACTGCATAAAAGTTAACATAAACATCCACCACAGTGGATTCCCCACATTCCTCACTGTGGTGGAAGGCAAAAAAGTCCAATCTTGGGGATCTAGTTACGTTTGACAGCAGTGAACAAGACACTGTGTAGCTACCAACTTAACAAAGCCAATTAACCTACAAACCTGCACGTCTATGGAGTGTGGGAGGAGGCCGGAGCACCCGGAGAAAACCCACGCGGTCACGGGGAGAACGTACAAACTCCATATGTTGGACATCAGTGGACAGGACACGGCGGAGTTATCTTGGGGAGTGCTGGTGGGTTGGGGTAAACTGCATGACATTCCAACATCAATTCTGCTGTGAACCAAGCAGGGAGGTTTCAGATGTGGAAGGGGCATATCTGAGGGACAAATGATGAAGGGTCTCGACATGAAAGCTCACCCATTCCTTCTCTCCAGAGATGCTGCCTGTCCCACTGAGTTACTCCAGCTTTTTATGTCTATGAATGAATGAATACTTTATTGTCACATGTGACAGGTCACAGTGAAATTCATTGCTTGCGTACCCAATGTATACAAACAGTCACCACATAGAGGGCACTGACAAAGTTACAAGATACCCCCACGCCAGGTCCCCTTTGTCCTTCCCCCTCCCACGCCGGGTCCTCCATTGTTCTTCCCCTTCCCTCACGGAGGTTCCCACCCCCCCACACGTTGGGTCCAGTCTCACCACAAAAGCAAATGCTGCTGAACTCACAGCAACAATGGGCAGACCAGGGCTGCTTCCCGACAAGTGAAATTGGAGATGCCATAGCCACAATCTTTCAAACATCTGGTTCCTGAGACATGAACTTGCAGTTGCCTTTGCCAACATCTTCCAAACATCTGGTGTCTGAGGAATGGAAATTGCATGTGTTACGCTCTTGTACCAAAATAAGCTGCAGGGAAAATGCTCAATGTCAGAGAGTTATACAGCGTGGAAACAGACCGTTTGGCCCAACTTGCCCATGCCGACCAACATGCCTCATCTACACTTGTCCCTCTTCCTGCGTTTGGCCCAAATCCCTCTAAACCATTCACCCAGTATCTCATTTAGCATCAGATTTTCTATTAAGTGCAATTGGTAAGAAATGCCTGGTTATGGGTGGGGTAACATCAAGGCTATCGCTGAGTTAGTCGGCCAGAGGCAAGATTCTGCACATGCTGGAAATCTGAAATAAAACCTAAGCAGTGTATTGCGGATGCAGCCCATACCATCACACGAACCAAACTCCCCTCCACTGACTCCGTCTACACCTCACGCTGCCTTAGACGAGTCGCAAACCCGGCCACTCCCTCGTCTCCTCTCTCCCATTGGGCAAAAGGTACAGAAGTGGAATGGAACGGAATACTTTATTGTCAGATGTGACTAGGCACAGTGAGATTCTTTGTTTGCGTACCCAATGTGTGCAACTAGCAGCCACGTACGGAGCTGACAAAGTTATAAAGCACACAACCAGATTCAGGGACAGTTTCTTCCCAGTTATTATCAGGCAACAGAACCAACCTACTGTAACCAGAGAGCAGTCCTGAACCACTATCTACCTCATTGGGGACCCTCGGACTATCTTTGATTGGACTTTACCTTGCACAAAGCTTATTCCCTAATTATGTATCTGTATACTGCGAATGGCTGGATTGTAAACATATATATTGTCTTTCCGCTGACAGGATAGCACGCCACTGCCTCAGATTAAAAGGACGTACCTTTATAAAAGAGATGAGGAGGGATTTCTTTTGTCAGCTCTGTGGAATTCATTGCCATAGACGGCTGGAGGCCAAGTCAATGGATATTTTTAAGGTGGAGATTGACAGATTCTTAATTAGTACGGGTGTCTGGGGATACGGAGAGAAGGCAGGAGAATGGGGTTGAGAGGGAACGATAGATCAGCCATGGTTGAATGGCGGAGTTGACAATAGGCTGAATGGCCTAATTCTGCTCCTTGAACCTATGAACATGAAGTTATGTCACCTTGTGAAGCAATCTGCACTCCTTACCCACTCTGATGCTAATATTACTCAGAAAGGTTACTCCAGTCTATTACTGCCATCCGGAATATTACTCCAGCCAGATAGGGCTCTTTAAAGGTAGCAGAGTCAAGGGATATGGGGACTGATTGGGGTACTGATTGGGGATGATCAACCATGATCACATTAAATGGCGGTGCTGGCTCAAAGGGCTGAATAGCCTACTCCTGCACCTATTATCTATTATCTATTATCTATTGCCTATTGTCTATAAGGTCTTAAGGTCATAAGTGATAGGAGCAGAATTAGCCCATTCAGCCCATTGAGTCTACTCTGCCATTCAATAATGGCTGATCAATATCTCCTAACCCCATTCTCCTGCCTTCTCCCCATAACCCCTGACTAATGCATTTGACTTAAACATTCTCCGATATGGCCTGATGAGCTACTTGGCTGAAGGAACTTGCATTAAATCCTAGTCTTGTTGCATTCACTTGGTTCCACTAATCAAAATCCTCCCGTTATCATTTCCAGGCACAGGCACAACATACACTCTTCACTAAGTTGCGGTCTGACCCGCTGAGCACTTCCAGCATTCTGCGTTTTTTAACTTTATCAGGATTTTTTTTTCTTCTTTAAAACTGCCAATCTACTTCAATTCTAATGTTCCAGGCACAGTCAATTACAAAGTTAATCTAAAACACGACAAGATCTGCAGGAAATATTTGGCCAAACTAATGAAGCTCAAAGATCAACAATAATGAGTTGAAAATATTTCGTTCGGAATCCTTCTGGCAAAATAAATGCAGTTTTCTGTTCAGAAAAGCCTAGTCAGTCAAAGTCAACGAAAGTCCGTTAGTTATTCCAGGAAAGGTTAAGCATCATGGGTCGCAGAATGCTGCCGTCAACAATAATAAACAGAAGTGACTGCACTCCCACAGACAGGAGGGGAAAAGCAAACTATTCAGGTCAGAACCAACCCTTTAAATTGCAGCAGTCACAGCAGAGCTGCGGGTCGAACTGCTGTCTCACAGCGGCAGCGAACTGGGCTTGGTTTAGAGAGACATAAAGTGTTGGAGTAACTCGGTGGGTCAGGCAGCATCTCCATAGAAAATTGATGGGTAACGTTTCAAGTCAGGACCCTTCATAGTTCAGTTCATTGCCACGTGTACCGAGGTACAGTGAAAAGCCTTTTTGTTGCGTGCTGTACAGTCAGTGGGAAGGCTATCCATGATTACAATTAAGCCGTCCACAGTGTAAGGGTACATGATAAAGGGAACAATGTTTAATTAAAGGTAAAGTCCAATTAAAGATAGTCTAAGGCCAAGGGTCTCCAATGAGGTAGATGGTAGGTCAAAACCACCATCTATAGTTGGTGATAGAATGCTTCAGTTGCCCGATAACAACTGCAAGGAGACTGTCCCTGACCTGGTTCGATCCTGACCTCGGTTGTTGTTGTCCGTGAGGAGTTTGCAGATTCTCCCTGTGACCGTGTGGGTTTCCTCCAGGTGTTTAAATTAGTTTAGTTAGTATATTATTGTCACGTGTACAGAGTGACAGTGAAAAGCTTTTTTGGTGCATGCTATCCAGTCAGCGAAAAGACTATACATGATTATAATCAAAACGTCTACAACAGGGGTTCCCAACCTTTTTCGTCCCGTTTACCCCTGGCAACTTTAATAGTACATAACAAGGTTATTTCATTTATTTATGAACTAATGATGAACAGATACCAGTATACCAGAACCAAACACAGTCAGTCAATGAGAAACAATATGTACAAATCCAGAATCAACAAATTTACCCCCTGGGTAAGTGAAATTTACCCCCTGGGGGTAAATTTACCCCAGGTCTGGGAACCCTTGGTCTACAATGTACAGCTCCACAATAAAGGATATAACATTTAGTGCAAGATAAAGTCCACTGATGCTCTAGATTCCTCCCACACACCAAAGACGTGCAGATTTGTAGGTTAATAGGCTCTCTAAATGTGCCCCTAATGTGTGATGAATGGATGAGAATGTTGGATAACATAGAACAAGTGATCGAGGGTCTGCATGGATGTGGTGGGCCGAAGGGCCTGTTCTCATGCTGTATCTCTTTCTCTCGAATCACAGTTTGAACCCTGTGGAGAAAATGCAAGAATGCCAATGGTGAGCTCACCGGCTATTCCCTGGCCTCTTGGGTCGTGTTATTTACAGCACGTGTTCTATTTAAGGGGAAGACCTGCCCCTTTGAGGCCCAGCTGTCTGAATGCACCAAAGCAGTTTGCATCCGATATAAATATCTTTCACATGTGTTGCTGTCGCAGAGTAGTAAATGTAGCAGCCGATTTACACAGCAAACTCCACCAACAGCAATGTGATCATAACCAGGTTAATCATAGAGTCATAGAATCCTGCAGTGTAGAAACAGGCTATTTGTCCCAACTTGGCATCACCGACCAACATGCCCAATGACCCAAGATAGACATAAATTGCTGGAGTAACTCAGCGGAACAGGCAGCATCTCTGGAGAGAAGAAATGGGTGGCATTTTGGCTCGAGACCCTTCTTCAGACTTGTCTACACTAATCTCACCTGCCTGCATTTGGCCCATATCCCACTAAACCTATCCTATCCATCTACACTAGTCTTCTTCTTCTTGCGTATGGCGTTCACAGCCTAAAGTTGTAGGTCGACTTGTTCTATTTGACCTTATTTGATTGTGCACACGAGGTTGATTGCATTCGTCGAAACAGGACGGACCATGTGAAGGTTGCAATCTCCCACCCCATCTACACGAGTCATGTTGATGAAGGCATTAACAAAAAGCCAGGGCATTGGGAATCACTTCCTTGCTCCTTCTCAACATGGGATCCACTCAATTGAGGAGTTGAGAGCAATGGGCGAGACTGAAAAATAAGATTCCACACACTACAATTGTAGATTGAAGACACGAGAGACTACAATGGAGTATGGAGTGCTACAAGCCACTATAACCTGAACATGTTTGGTATTCTTTGCATTGTCAAATAAACTCACACACACATACAAGGTATGTGGTAGATACAAGGTATGTGGTACATGGTAGAGTTGCTGCCTTGCAGCGCTGGAGACCCAGGTTCGATTCTCACTATGGGTGCTTATCTGTATAGAGTTTGTACGTTCTCCCCATGACCGGGTGGGTTTTCTCCGGCAGCTCCGGTTTCCTCCCAAACTCCAAAGATGTGCAAGTTTGTAGGCTAATTGGCTTCAGTAAGTTGGTAGCGACACAGTGTCTTGTTCACTGCCTTCAAACGAAACAAGACCCCCAACTATTGACAGCTTGCACCAAGACTACTCACTACTTGAACCAGGAACATAACTGCAGCATAATGAGACCTCGAATCAAACCCTAAACGTTAGCTCTATATACTCTAAACTCATTAAACTCTAAAACTCCAGAAGAGACTACAACTCTACACCTTGCAATTCATCAAATTTCAGCAATGGACAGCTAATGTCAGCTTTTCAATTAAAAATTATTTAATCAGCTCTGGTTCAAACTTAGTACGAGCAGACATTAAAATCAGTTGCTCTTTAACTTTAGTTGTTACTCCACTTTTGGGGACCTTAAAAAACATATACACCTCTCTTGGGCTTAAAACACATGAAACACATTCAGTTTACTCCTGTAAGCTTTAGCAGAAAAGTTAAAGGCCAACATTGAAGGATAAATCAATTCATATTTTGAAACTCCATGCATCGCATTAATAATGTATTGTTAGGTGTCATTTTGTAAAATATGAACAAACAAAAAAGCACCTACCTCAACAAAGATCATCTTGAAAAGTGGATGTTTAGTTCAACCAAGTTCTACATTATTCAGCTGACATATTCCTGTATAAATCACACTGAGCACAAGGACACTTCCCCTCACCCTCCCATCCCGGCATCTTTTTTAATTCCTTCCAAAAATACCCAAATAGTTGCCTTAAACACGTTGGTTTATGATAATTACCTCTTCCGCAAGGGCAGCACGGTGGTGCAGCGGTAGAGTCGCTGCCTCACAGCGCCAGTGACCCAGGTTCAATCCTGACTGCGGGTGCTGTCTGTACGGAGTTTGTACGTTCTTCCTGTGACCTGCGTGGGTTTTCTCCGGGGTCTCTGATTTCCTCCCACATCCCAGTGAGGTGTAGCTTTGTAGGTTCATTGGCTTCTGTAAATTGCCCACAGTGTGTAGAATAGAATAGAACTAGTATACCGGTGATCCTTGGTCGGCGCGGACGTGGTGGACTGAAGGGCCTGTCTCCACGCTGTATCTCTAAAATGCGAAAAAACACAACGCGCACACACACACATATGCAGACACACACATACATGTACACATGCACATACGCACACACACACTCACGCAAGCACACACACGCACGCACACACACACATGCACACACATGCACGCACGCACATACGCGCACACACGAACTAGTGGGGGGGGGGGGGAGGGGGGGGAGGGTTGAGGGAGGGAAGGGGGGGGGGAGGAGATGACTAGGGTAGGATGAGGGTGGGGGAGGGGGGGAGAGGGGGAAACTAGTAGAACAGCGAGGATGTGGGAAGAGGCACTAATACACATTTTCATCACGAGCGTTGGTCTGAAAGTCGGCAGAGGGAGGGGATGATGGCGACAGCGTTGAAGGCCACACTATTTTTCACGGACAAAAGTAGTTATTCCGTAATCGCGCCCTTGCACCTTGGCAATAACAGCCTGGCCATCGTAGAAGCAATACGCGTTTCTTCCTGAGGAATTCTTTCCGAGTATTTCCTGTCCTGCTTTAATTAAAGCCAGGTGAAACTTGGCTGGATCCCGTGGAAATAGAAACCCAAGCACCCGGCGTAAATGTTATTGCAGCGTGCCTTAGAAACGTGACCACGGAGCACCTTTCAGCCGAGATTAATGATCCAGCAAAACACGGCCCGGAGATGTAAGACTGGACCACTCTTTGTGCAAACAAGGTGACAATCAGATCAAGCTTTGATCTTCCGGTTAGAAACATAGAAAATAGGTGCAGGAGCAGGCCATTCAGCACTGCCATTCAATATGATCATGGCTGATCATCCAGAATCAGTACCCCATTCTGGCTTTTTACCCATAAATCTTGATATCCCTCGACAAGAGGCAGGCGTGGTGTCAGTCTCAACAACAGTACAGCAAGGCAGCACAGCAGGTAGAGCTGCTGCCTCACAGCGCCAGAGACCTGGGTTCGATCCTGACCTCGGGTCCTGCCTGTGTGGAGTCTGCACGTTCCCCTGTGACCGCGCGGGTTTGCTCCGGTTTCCTTCCACATCCCAAAGACGTGCAGGTTTGTGGGTTGATTGGCCTCTGTAAAGATTGTAAATTGTCCCTCGTGTGTGTAGGAGAGTGGGGAACGCTGGTTGGCACGGACTTGGTGGGCAGAAGGGCCTGTTTTGGTGCTGTTCCTCTAAAACCAAATAGTAAATCTACTGAGGATCCGCATAAAAAAAATATAGAAGGACAAATTGGAGTTCTGGTAAGTTAGTGATGCAGGGACAAGTGCTCAACTGGGATCATTTTTCCAAGAAGTAAATTTGGCAAACAATGCTGAAGAGTTTATGCTGGCAGTCTAATGTTTGATTCACGATCTCTACAAACACTCTCATGTGGCTTTAATATATGAATTAAGCTGTTCTGCCTATAATAAAAACTAGCAATCACGGGGATGTGTTAACTCTATGCACAGCATACGAGCAAAACTGTTACTTTGCATTTGCATTTGCATTTGGAAGGACCTAAAGATCTCAAGACAAGGGCGACCACGGTGGTGCAGTGGTAGAGTTGCTGCCTACAGCGCTTGCAGCGCCAGAGACCCGGGTTCAATCCCGACTACAGGTGCTGTCTGTACGGAGTTTGTAATATACCATGTACAAATCTACCCTGATCTCTCTGCGAAGACATTGCTAGTCATTTAATGACATCTAAAAGTATGAATGGGTAATTGGTGTTAAAACGTCAAAATATTTCCAAACAGAGGAATGAGCTTTATCTTTATACATCAATACTAACAAACTTACTGTGGACAAATAAGGGAATTAATAAAAGATAGCTTCAACAGACAAATCAGTAATTAAGTTAAAAGTGCATTTGGGGTCTCCAAGGAAAGGCACAGTGCCACTCTCGGAGAATTCAATGTCAACGTGAACTGTAATCTGGCTTATCTTTGGAATTCAATTATAATAAAGAAAACCATTTTAATGGAGAGGGTTTAGTAACTGTGGCTGCTCAAATGTTATTAATGTTTCACAATCTCTCCTCTCAAAGAAAGGTCTCCTCTGGGAATAGTTATTATACATTTGAAAATTGATATGTTTCTTTATAAATGAGAATTCTGGTAAATTCTGGCCTAACCCCAGGAACAGGCTTAAATCGGCTCAATCTAAGAGGTAGCGGGTTAAACAGTACTAACTTACTTAGGATGAAGCTGCATCAGCCATTCCAATATGTTTCAGAGATTGCATTTTATTATCTGAAGAGGTTTAAAGCAGAATTAAATCTCACTAAAGCATCCAAGAATTTCCGTCCATCTTAAGCCTACATTCAATCTACCCGATCACAAAGTACTTTAACATGTTTATGCAACCAATCTTTCCTAATGAAAGAGGGATTAGATAATGTATAAAATCTATAGACACAGCGTGGAAACAGCCCACCGAGTCCACGCCAGCCAGCAATCATCCCAGACACTAACACTATCCTACACACTAGGGACAATTGACATTTTTTTTACCTAAGCCAATTAACCTACAAACCTGTACATCTTTGGAGTGTGGGAGGAAACTGGAGCACCCGGAGAAAACCCACATGGTCACAGGGAGGATGTACAAACTCCGGATAAATGGCACCCGTAGTCAGGATCGAACCCGGGTCTCTGGTGCTGTAATGTAGCAACTCCACTGCTGCGCCACTGTGCCATTGTAATAGAGCTATGGTGTTGTACACCATACAAACAGGCCCTTCAGCCACTGCATCTATGCTGACCATTATGCCCGCCTATAAGTATTGTATAGGGGCGACATGGTGGCGCAGAGGTAGGAATGGCTCAATTGTAATCATGTTGTGTCTTTCCGCTGACTGGTTAGCATGCAACAAAAGCTTTTCACTGTAACTCGGTACACATGACAATACACTAAACTAAACTAAACTAAACATGCTGCGGTGAGCCCCACGGCGTTGGGGTCTCGGCGGTGGCAACGAAGCCTCGCGGGCCGGCCCGTGGTCGGCGTAGAGTGACCGCCATGAAGGGGGAGGAACGGGAAGAACAATGGAGGACCCGGCGTGGGGGGACCACGGTGAGGGAGGGGAGAGGGAGAACAAAGGAGGAGTCGGCAGGAGTACTTTGTGACCTTGTCAGCGCCGTTTACGTGGGCGACTATTTGTGTGACTTGGGTATGCAGCAAAGAATTTCACTGTGCCTTGTCACATGTGACAATAAAGTATTTGATTCCATTCCACCACTCCTCTCTGCCTTCTCATAGTCATACAGCATGGAAACAGGCCCATCAGCCCAACTAGCCCATGCCGAGCAACATGTCTACACTAGTCCCACCTGCCTGCTTATATCCCACTAAACTTATCCTATCCATGTACCTATCTAAATGTTTCTTAAACGGTGCGATATTACCTGCCTCAACTACCGCCTCTGGCAGCCCATTCCATACACCCCCCACCCTTTGTGCTTAAAAGTTACCCCTCAGGTTCTTATAACATTTCTGGTAATAGTTCCTGGCTCTCGATTCCCCTACGCTGGGTAAAAGATTCTGTGCGTTTATCCAATCTATTCCTCTCATGATTTTGTACACGATAAGATGACCCCTCATCCTCCTGCGAACCAAGTCCGAGCCTGCTCAGCCTCTCCCTGGAGATCAAGACCTTGTGTCCTGGCAACATCCTCGTGCACCCTGTCCAGCTTAACAACATCTTTCCTATAACAGGGTGACCAAAACTAAACACAATACTCCAAATGTGTCCTCACCAACATCTTGTACAACTGCAGCATAACATCCCATCTTCTCCACTCATTACTCTGACTGACGAAGGCCAATGTGCCAAAAGCCTTCTTGACCACCCTGTCTACCTGTGACACCACTTTCAAGGAACCATGTACTTGCACTCCTAGATCCCTCTGCTCGACAACACACCCCAGGGCTCTGCCATTCACTGTGAAGGTCCTGCCCTGTTTTGCGCTCTTGGAATAATATAATTCTGAATATAACACGATGAACTATTCATATTCAAATCTCTGTGTGTAACAACACTGGAAAATTTCAAGACAAGATAGGAGCGTCAAAGTACCACTGCCAATGCCAATACAGCCTAGTCCTCTAACTTTGATAGTCTACTATGAATGATGGTGGATTCTATGTTTGAATGCCTTTATCTAATTCTCTTAATAATCTACACATGGCAACATGCAACTGTGTGGAGGACAGGGTCAGCCAATTCTCACTGCCATGTATAAGAAAGTTAATTTGTCCACCCCAACGTCTACAATAACAATGCCCAATATTATCTGCATCGTTTAAGGAAAGTTGTAAGAAAAGAACAAAAGATGGAATGTATTGGTGGCTTTGTTCAGAGATCCAGCGGAAACTCGACGGGCTGAATGCCCTCCTATGTCAGATTTACCAACTGCGTATGGTAGGTAAAGCACCCTAGCAATGAGGCATCTTCTACCAGTAAGTTTAGTTTAGTTGGGCTTAGAGATACAGGCCCTTCGTCCCGACCAGTAATCCCTGTTCACTAACACTACCCGACACACACGAGGGACAATTTACAATTATACCTAACTAAATTAGCCTCCAAACCTTTGAAGTGTGGGAGGAAAACGGAGCTCCCGGAAAAACCCCGGACAGGTCACAGGGAGAAGGTGCGGATTCCGTAGACAACCGTTGCATTCCCCTCTCTCTCTCTCTCTCTCTCTCTCTCTCTCTCTCTCTCTCCATCCCTCCCCCACCCAAGTCATCCAGCCAGTTTTACTGTTCCTATCCCATCGTTATCACCTAGTCTACGCCAACAGTGGACCGTTGTGGGCTCCACCTTTCCTCAGTCGTCGGAGCCGGCTCGGATTTGTTCTGAACCTTTTCAAACCTCTAGTTTCCCTCTCCCCGACTCTCGAAGGGACTCGACCTGAAGGGTCACCTCCTCATGCTCCCCACAGATGCTGCCTGACCTGCTGAGCTACTCCAGCATTTTGTGTCTGTCAAAGAGTGCAGCACAGGAACAGGACACAATGCCTGTGCCAGGAATTATGCCAAGAACATCTCTCACCTGCCTGCACATGATCCACATCCCAGCATCTGCATCTACCGATCCACAATCCTCCCAAACGCCACTATCATAACTGCCTCCACCACCTCCCCCTGGCAGTGTGTTCCAGTCACCCGCTCCCCTCTGTGTCACAGACTTGGCCCTTCAAACTTTGCCCCTCTCTCCTTCCTGCAAGAATTATTTTTATCAAACAAGTTCTAGAATAAAGAATTCCAGAATAGGGCGGCACGGTGGCGCAGCGGTAGAGTTTCTCCCTTACAGCGCTTACAACGCCAAAGGCCCGGGTTCAGTCCTGGCTACGGTGCTGTCTGTACGGAGTTTGTACGTTCTCCCCGTGACCTGCGTGGGTTTTCTCCAAGAACTCCGGTTTCCTCCCACACTCCAAAGACATACAGGTCTGCAGGTTAATTAGCTTGGTATAATTGTAACAATTGTCTCTAGTGTGTGTAGGATAGCGTTTATGTGCGGGGATCGCTGGTCGGTGCGGACTCAGTGGGCCTGTTTCCGCGCTGTATCTCTAAACTAAGCTAAACTAAACTAAAAACTCCCTGAAAAAGGACACCAGCAATCAAAGGGTTACGGAAACAAGCTCTCTCAAGAAGAACTTGCTAGCTCCCTGAAGAACATATCTCCTGAAAAATAAATATGAAAGATTCATTTGTCTTCTCGGTAATTATTTGATTAAAGTCGCTTTTTTTAAATAAATTCAGTTCGGAGAAATCACGTGACATGCTGACATCAAAGAGAATTATTTACATTCTGTCATTCCTGCAGAAAATTGGAAGCAGAATGCTGGTGCTTATGTTTTACGGTCGACAGCCTAACTCAGGCACATCTGTGCTCAGTTAGATAATCGCAGCTCAAGCTGAATTAGGGGCCCCGCTAAAGGGAATCTCTTCACCAATGAACGAAAAAGATTTCCTTTAGTTTCATCTATTTTAGAGATACAGCGCAGGAACAGGCCCTTCGACCCACCGTGTCCGCGCCGACCAGCGATCCCCGCACACTACCCCATACACACTAGGGACAATTTGTTTCATTTACACCAAGCCAATTAACCTACAAACCTGTATGCCTTTGGAGTGTGGGAGGAGACCGAAGATCTTGGGGAAAACCCACGCAGGTCACGGGGAGAATGTACAAACTCCGTACAGACAGCACACGCAGTCGGGATCGAACCCGAGCCTCTGGAGCTGGAAGGCAGTAGCTCTACCGCTGCGCCACCGTGCCGCCTATAGTGTAGTTTAGTATTGTTTAGTTTATTGTCACGAGGCACAGAGAATAGCGTTTACGTTGCGTGCTATCCCGTCAGCAGAAAGACAATACATGATTACCATCGAGTGCGCCACAGTGTACACATATAGGATAAAGGGAATAATATTTACTGTGAGATAGTTCAGTAAAGTCAGTTTAAAGATAGTCCAAGGGTCTCCAGTGAGGTAGATGGTGGGAAGATGTGCAAGAAGGAACAGAAAGTTTAAACCAAAGATGGACACAAAAAGCTGGAGTAACTCAGCAGGACAGGCAGCATCTCTGGAGAGTAGGCACAACGTTCTGGAATAGCTCAGCGGGTCAGGTAGCATCTCTGGAGAATATAGGTGATGCGACTGGTTTGGACACCCTCCTGAATTCAGTTGGAAGAAGGGTCCTGACCTGACCCTGACCCTGGCTCTCTGTCCCGTAATGTCCTTGCCAAACATGATGCCAAGACCAACTCTTATTTACCTGTACACAATCCACATCCCTCCATTCCCTACATATCCATGTGCCGATCTGAAAGTGTCTCAATGCCACAATTTGACAGGTATGTGGACAGGAAATGTTTAGAGAATGTGGCATCAGTCATGATGTGTCGTCAGTTCAATAATGGGTACAGTGGCCCGCACATGCAGTCAGGTGAACCCACCTCACGGGCTTTCTTTCTAGATAGAAGCACGAGAGTCTACAATCATCCCAACAGTTTCCTCCCCTGGGTTCGTAAGGGGGTACGGCTGCATTAATTGGTGCAATGACCGTTAATTGGCTTTCTTGGTGTTTTTTAGACCTAAATATAAGCACCAGTCACTTACAGTGGTAACTTGGCTCTGGGTGGTTTGCCTGTGGCTAGGAGAGAAGTGGTCATTAAAGGGGATGTGTGGTAACAAGGGATATGGGCCAAATGCGAGCAAATGAGACTAGCTTGGATGGGGTAGCTTGGTCAGCAGGGACGAGTTGGGACGAAGGGCCTGTTTTCCTGCTGTTTGCCCCTATGACTGTTGTATCTGCCTCCTCCAACACACCTGTTTTGTTTTGTGTATATTTTTAATTATTCTGCACAAGGTTTATTTTTGGGGAAAAAAATGAATGGACTATTGGGACGGTGGAGCAGTGGTTGAGTTGCTGCCTTACAGCGCCAGGGACCCAGGTTCGATCCTGACTATGGGTGCTGTGTGTATGGAGTTTGTACGTTCTACGGAATTCATTGCTACAGAACGCTGTGGAGGCCAAGTCAATGTAATTATTAAGGCGGAGATTGATAGATTCTTGATTAGCACGGGTTATGTGGAGAAGGAAGGAGGGAAAGATAGATCAGCCATAATTGAATGGCAGAGTAGATTAGAGAGACCGAATAGCCTAATTCTGCTCCTATAACTTAAGAACTTATAAATTTATAGGAGCTTCAGAATAGTGAATCTTAACCTTAGTTAAGTGGCCAAGAAGCAAAGAGCATTGTTTACCTCAGTTCAATTCATAAGGTCAAATGTGATAAGAACAGAATTAGGTCATTTGGCGCATAAAGTCCACTCTGCTGTTCAATCATGATCTATCTCTCCCTCCTAACCCTATTCTCCTGCCTTCTCCCCATAACCCCCGACACCTGTACTTGCTGTGAGATACAGCATGGAAGCATGCCATTCGGCCCACCAAACGTGTGCCAACCAGCGATCACCCTGTACGCTAGCACCATCCTACGCACTGGGGACAATTTACATTGTTTTTAACCAAAGCCAATTAACTTTTTAATCAATTAACAATTAGCAACAATAGTTAGATTTAGAAGTTTTAGAGATCTGTGAGTCTGGAAGTCACAGCCCAAATAAGTATCAGAGTTATCTTTCCTTTATCATATTTGTATGAAACCTTGATATGCTCTTGGTGTTTGGTAACCTGCATGGATACATGCAGTGAGTGGAGGTAGCATGTTCCTAATTGGCTTGGTATGAATGTAAAATTAGCCTACAAACCTGTGCGCCTTTGGAGTGTGGGAGGAAACCGATGGTCTCGGAGATATCCCACGCAGGTCACGGGGAGAACGTACAAGCTCCCTACAGACAACACCCGTAGTCAGGATCGAACCGGGGTCTCTGGCGTTGCAAGGCAGCAGCTCTACCTGCTGCGCCACCGTGCCGGACCGACGTTGTGCCCACTCAGCAAATAGCCAATCCACGTGCCGTGCCAGCAACCTCTTACCCAACCGGGCAGTGTATACGGAGAGCATTCAACCCATTTGCAACATCCTTCTTAAAATTATGGCTAAATATATATTTGTGGCGGGGAAACTCAATCAGGCTTAATTGGGTAACAATAAGTGAGATCACTTCGCAGAAAGCAGTGCCCTGGAACAGAGACGTTGGCGGGAAGAGATGGAAGCGGTGGGGTGTTGCAGTAAATGCAGGCAGAGAAGTGGTGAGGGCAGATCGAGTGTGCTGGACAATGGCATTACAGTAAGGAGCACGACTGTGAAAATATTATTGGTGCGGTTAACAGGGAACTGCCAGGAACAATGCTGGCAAATGAAGATCAGAAACTAGCAGTGCAGAATGAGTTTTGCAAAGACTTACTCATTGCAACAGGCGCTTGGCTGTGCCCCAAGAGCTGTACTGAACAAGTACGCACCTCGCTGTATTTCCAAATGGTGTATCTGGTGCATAGAACAGGAAAGGGCAGGAGATTGGGCCAAGAAAGAGCAAGCTGATCAAAAACAGCCCTGCTGATACAAGATGGCGCCCAAGCCATGCGACTCTTTGTGTGGAAGTCACATAAGTTGATTTGCAATCAGGCATTACATTCGCTCCACTCTTTTAATCCTCTCATGTATTATCTATACACTGTGGATGGCTCGATTGTAATCACGTATTGTCTTTCCGCTGACTGGTTAGCACGCAACAAAAGCTTTTCACTGTACCTTGGTACACGTGACAATAAACTCAACTGAACTGAGGGACAGTTACTTCCCAGAGCCTCATCAACTAAACTAAACTGAACAGAACTAAAAGAATTAATTAATTTGTGTTTCTTGGTGTTTTTTAGACCTAAATATAAGCACCAGTCGCTTCTATTTTCAAGCACAATTATACAGCGGTAACGTTGCTGCCTTACAGCGCCAGAGACCCAGGTTCGATCCTGACTACGGGTGCTGTCTGTACAGAGTTTGTACGTTCTCCCCGTGACCACGTGGGTTTTCTCCGGCAGCTCTGGTTTCTGAGCACATTTCAAAGCAGAACAGATAATTGGCTTTGGTAAAGATTTAAATTGTCCCGAGTGTGTAGGATAGTGCTAGTGTATGAGGATCGCTGGTCGGCGTGGACTCTGTAAGTCGCAGGGTCTGTTTCCGTGCTGTATCTCTAAATCTAAACAACTAATGAGCGGTCCTGAGCTACCATATAATCTCACTGGAGACCCTCGGACTTTATCTATAATTGGACTTTACTGGATTTACCTTTCACAAAGCGTTATTCCCATTATCATGTATCTGTACACTGTGGAAGGCTCGATTGTAATCATGTACAGTCTTTCCGCTGGCTGGTTATCTGGCAAGAAAAGCTTTTCACTGAACCTCAGCACACGAGACAATAAACTACACCAAACTAAACTAAATTATACTGTGGACATTTTTGATCACATCATGGACTGGAAGTTATTCCCCCTGAGCCTGTCTCTTAACTCTATTAAACCAAGTTGACCTGACTAGTACCAGACGAAACCAGTTCAAATGCAGAAACAAAGAAATGCAGATGCTGGTTTAACACAAAAGGACACAATGTGCTGGACTCATACCATGTTGAAGCAGATTACAGGGCGATTAGATTGAAAAATTCAGTGAGAACTGAGTGTTGTACAATATGCCTCCACAATTCGACCAATGTGTTTATTTTCCTCGGCGTTTCCTCAGTTCTGAGCACATCTTTTCCAGTAAGAGGGATACATTGATTGATTTACGGGCAAGACTTTAATTATATAAAAGTCCTGTTGTTAAACAGAGCACAAGATGCTGTGACATTCTTCAGCAAAGCTTTTCAAAATGGATAAAATTAACTATTACTAAACAAGCATCCCGACTGCATACAAATTAACCGTATCTGGGTGAGATCAATACTTCTTATGCTCCTTTTATTATAACTGAAATTATAAATATAACGTTATTCTCAAAAAGAGATCTACAGTTTACAAAGAAAGAATTTGCATTGATATAACTCCTTTAACGTTCCCTTTGGGAAAAATGAAAGTTCTTTGATAGATAAGGGGACAGCACAGTGGCGCAGTGGTAGAGTTGCTGCCTCACAGCGCCAGAGACCCAGGTTCAATCCAGAGTGCTGGCTGTAGGGAGTTTGCATGTTCTCTCGGTGATGACATGTGTTTTCTTCGGGTGCTCCGGTTTCCTCCCACACTCCAAAGACCTTCAAGTTTGTAGGTTAATTGACTTCGGTAAAGATTGTAAATTGTCTCTAATGTGTGTAGGATAGTGCTAGTGTACGAAGATCGCTGGTCGGCACGGACTTGGTGGGCCTGTTTCTGTAGTGTAACTCTAAACTAAACGAAACTATAATTAAACTCTGCATTCCAGCCCATTTGGGAAGTTATTCCTCTCAACATATCCCTACCAGCATTACTTGTCAACTGATTTAATTATAGCTAAGTGATGAAGTCATGCGAATATATGCCAGAATTCCATAGTTTAACCTAACATCTCTTCCCTTTTGTTCGTTTGCAGACTCGTTGACAGACAATGCTGTTCAATGCCAACATTGTGTTACAACAGTCTCTCACTTTTGTCTCATTTTGTCTGCTAAGGGCAGGACCAGGGTTTAGTGTTTTACGGTGGTGCCCCTACTAAAGAATACATCTATTCTGGCTCTTTCACGTAGACACATGATGCTGGAAAAGGGGACCTGGGTGTCCTTGTACATCAGTCAGTGAAAGTAAGCATGCAGGTACAGCAGGCAGTGAAGAAAGCCTTCATAACGAGAGGGAGTTGAGGAGAGGAGCAAAGAGGCCCTTCTGAAGTTGTACAGGGCCCTGGTGAGACCACACCTGGAGTATTGTGTGCAGTTTTGGTCTCCTAATTTGAGGAAAGACATTCTTGCTATTGAGGGAGTGCAGCGTAGATTCACAAGGTTAATTCCAGGGATGGCGGGACTGTCATATGATGAAAGAATGGAGCGACTGGGCTTGTATTCACTGGAATAGAAAGATAAGAGGGGATATTATAGAAACATATAAAATTATTAAGGGATTGGATGAGCTTGATGCAGGAAACATGTTCATGATGTTGCGCGAGTCCAGAACCAGGGGCTACAGTTTAAGAATAGGGATAGGCCATTTAGAACTGAGATGAGGAAAAAAAATTCACACAGAGATGTGTGAATTTGGGGAATTCTCTGCCTCAGAAGGCAGTAGAATCCAATTCATGCATTCAAAAGAGAGTTGGATAGAGCTCTTAGGGTTAGTAGAATCAAGGGATATGGGAGGCGGTGGTGGTAGTGGTGCAGGTCGGGTGCTGAGTGTCTGAGCCATGAAAAAAAAAATTTTTTTTTTAAAGAATCAAGTGATATGGGCAGGAGACAGGAACGGGCTACTGATTGTGGATGATCAGCCATGATCACATGGAATGGCGTGCTTGCTCGAAGGGCCAAATGGCCTATTCCTGCACCTATTGTCTATGTATCTCTGTATCTATGTGACTCAGCGGGACAGGCAGCATCTCTGGTGAGAAGGAATCCTTTCTTCAGACTCCTTTCTTCTCTCTAGATGCTGCCTGCCCCGCTGAGTTACACCTGCATTTTGTGTCTATCTTCGATCTAAACCAGCATCTGCAGTTCTTTCCTACACATTCTTTCACCACATAGTTTAGTTCAGAGATACAGCATGAAAACGGTCCATTTGGCCCTCACGCCGACCAGTGATACCCATACACTCGTGCTATCCTAAACATTGGGTACAAACTAGAGAAGCCAATTAACCTACAAACCTGCACGGCCTTGGAACGTGGGGGGAAACCGGAGCACCTGGAGAAAACCCACGCGGTCACGGGGAGAACTTCCAAATTCCGTACAGACAGCACCTGCAATCAGGAATGAACCCGGGTCTCTGGCGCTGTGAGGCAGCAACTCTACCAGCTGCGCCAACCTGTCACCAATCCCAGCTTTCTGATTATGACTGATCTATTTTCACGCCATCTGGTTTAGTAAACATTCATATCATTCCCAAAGGAAAGATCTATCAATTTTAATTTGGAATTTCAAAGGACTTCCACCCCTCACGCCAGCCTTTGTCTTTGAGAGTTTTTGATCTCTACAGTATTCACTGACTAGTCTGAGCTACCTATCTCTAGAGGTGGCACGGTGGTGCCCCTAGAGGTAGTGCTGCTGCCTCACAGTGCCAGAGGCCTGGGTTTGATCCTGACCACGTGTGGTGTCTGCACAGAGTTTGCACGTTCTCCCCGTGACCGTGTAGGTTTTCTCCATGTGCTCCGGTTTCCTCTCGCCCTCCAAAGACTTGCGGGGTTTGTAGATTAATTGGCCTCTGTAAAATTATAAATTGTCCCTTGTGTATGGGATAGTGTTAGTGTGCGGGGATCGCTTGTCGGCGCGGACTCGGTGGGCCGCGGGCCTATTTCCGTGCTGTATCTCTAAACTAAACTAAACTCTAACTCTTACATTATGCCCTGTATTCTGATTGTATATATTAAAAACTATTTTAATATGTTATAATATTCGAAGAGATACTTGTAAAAAAAATTTTTTTATGGGGAAGAACTAGATTAGTTATACATTCAGTCAGACTGCCTAGACTGGTCATTGTGGCTTACAAGTGATTAGTTCCAGTTTACTGCAAAGTTCCTGTTGAGCACTCTAAATATGAGTCCAGATTTAATGCACGCTAAATTGTAAGTCACGTGACTTTGCAGAATAAAAGCTACTCAGGTGCAGCTGCATTTTATAAAACATGAGCTTGTTTGCCTTAGGGGTTTGATTAGAAAGTCAGCGTCTTTGGGCAACCTTAAGCCACAGATGAAGCTGTCAAATCTAAAGCGTCCTCAGAAGCTAACCAGCACACTCTCCGCGGAGACAAAGAAACCTCCAGATGCTTCTTCTTCTTGCGTATGGCGTGCACAGCCTAAAGTTGTAGGACAACTTGGTCTATTTGATCTTATTTGATTGTGCATGCCGGGTTGATTGCATTCGTCGAAACAGGGCGTACCACTTGAAGGTTGCAATCTCCCACCACAATTCCAGATGCTGGCTTATACCAAGGATATAATCAGGGTGCTGGAGCAGGTCAGGGGGTCAGGCAACATCCCTGGAGAACAAGGGTCGGTGACACATCGGGGTGGGACCCTTCTTCAGATGAAGGGTCATAAGGAATAGGAGCAGAATTAGGCCATTCGGCCCATCAAGTCTACTCCACCATTCAATCATGGCTGATCTATCTCTCCCTCCTTACCCCATTCTCCTGCCTTCCCCTCATTACCCCGGACTCCTGTACTAATCAAGAATCTGTCTATCTCTGCCTTAACGATCTCCATTGGCTTGTCCTCCACAGCCTTCTGTGGCAATGAACTCCACAGATTCACCACAGATTCGTTATGTATGGCAATGCAACCACGCATGGTACTTACGCATGCCAATAACCTTCCTGGTCTGTGTGCTAAACTAAATAATTGCACCAAGGTACAAATAATAATAATAAAGAAAAGAACCATTGATTGGACTTTGGGCAGGTGGAAGGTTGGGGTGGAGGGCAGTGAGTGTATCCCAAGACCCTGAGACACTGTTATAACACATTTGGCAAGAACGCACGCTGTCTGACTGATCGGAAATATCCACTCTGAACTGGAGAGCTGGGAAGAGGAAGTACAACTCATAGACATGTTAATATTCCCCCCCAAAATTGTGGAGCTATTCTCAGAACCTTTGTCACAGTTTATTCCAATCAATTCAGCTCAAGATTGCATACATTTTTTTGTGTCGGAAAGAACTGCAGATGTTGGTTTAAATCATAGAAACATAGACATAGAAATTAGGTGCAGGAGTAGGCCATTCGGCCCTTCGAGCCTGCACCGCCATTTAATATGATCATGGCTGATCATCCAACTCAGTATCCCGTACCTGCCTTTTCTCCAATCGAAGATGAACACAAAATGCTGTAGACAGCGGGACAGGCAGCATCTCTGGAGAGAAGGAATGGGTGACGTTTCGGGTCGAGACCCTACTTCTCACTTAACTATATTTACATAGAGACCGGGAGGTCTATATTCAATGAGTATTTTGACACTGGACTCATATTTAGGTTATACCTGTTATTAATGTAATCCTGGTCCCTATGTATCAATATCATTGTTATGTTTATCATTGTTTATTTGTTGTTGCTTTGCTTTTGTTTTTGAAAAAAAACCTAATAGAAAGATTTTAAAAGGACACCCTTCTTCAGGGGAGTGGGCGGGACAGAGATAGAATGTAGTCGGAGACAGTAAGACTGGTCGAACAACTGGGAAGGAGGAGGGGAAGGAGAGAGAGGGAAAGCAAAGTTTTTCTTTTATATATTGGTACGATGACAATAACAAGCTAATATCGGTACCAACATCAAAATCATTTTACAGGGATCAACCTTCAGGGTTTTTTTTCTTCTAGAGAAAATAAAAGTTAGAGACAATCAGAATAGAAAACAAATTAAAAGCACACAAAGTGCTGGAGTAAATAAGTGAGTCAGGCAGCATCCCTGGAGAACATGGATAGATGACTAGGGTTGCCGACTTTCTCACTCCCAAATAAGGGACAAATTCTCGACGGCAATTCGTTGACCGACTCGGCCGTGGCTGGGTGAACGATGAGTTGGCCCAGGTGCTGGACAGCACACAAAGCCCAGCCGGCGGGCCAGCTGAGGAGTTTTGGCCCGGGCGCCCCGTCCAACTCATGAACCGATGATCGGCCATGAGAAGGAGGGGTGGGGGTGGTGGTGGTGGTGTCGGCGGTAAGCGAAGGTCCGAAGGTCAGACAGCTGGCCGGGCTGCCGACCGACGGGGCCACGGGCGAGGAGCTGCTGCTGCACTCCATGGGCTGCACTACGTCGGGACGGGTGAGGCGGGGCCGGACGCGGCGTTCCAACCCAACAGTCCCCTCGACCAGAGTAGTAGCAGTGAAATACAGGACAAGAGCGGCCCCGTATGGGACAAACCAATTTACGGGATGTCTCGGCTAATACGGGACAGTTGGCAATCCTAGCCGAGACCCTTCTTCAGACTTCCTACACAAGTTCTCCAGAGTTGCTGCCTGACCCGCTGAGTTACTCCAGCACTTTGTGTCGTTTGGTAAACCAGCATCTGCAGTTTCTTTGTGTCCACATTGTACAAAACAAATGTGTCAGTGTGGTTTGGCAACATTATTGGCAGACACATCATTCGTAATATTGGCAAAATAGGAAGGCGCGTGAAGCATTGCTTAGTTTTATGTCGGATTGTAATCTATAAATATTACAGTACAATATTGACGTAAATCCAGTTTTTTTTGTGTGAACTTCCCACTATAGTGTTAATTGTGCAATTCTAAAATTATGGCAGTTTCCAAAATAATACACTTATTGTCGTTGAAGCGGTTGTTCCCAGGATGAACTTAACAGTGTCAGCTTGGAAGAAGCAATCATTTAGGAAAAGTCACATGGGCTTTAGAACTGATTTCCTTAAGGGCCTGTCCCAGTTACACGATATTTTCGGCAACTTGCCGGCATCCGTCATAGTCACGGCAGGTCTCCGGCAACGAGAAAAAAGGTACGACTCTTTGAGCGACTACTCACGGCCATACCTTTTTCTGGACGCCGCTTGATTTTCAACGTGTTGAAATTTTCGGAGACCTGCTGCGACTATGACGGGTATCGGCTGAAAAAAACCTTGTAAGTGGGGCAGGCCCTTTGATCAGGAAAGTGCTAGAATTCTTCACTCGTTCCACGCAAGGGGCAAAGTTGTGTGAATTAAATGCGTGTTAAACAAAACTTGCTGCAACTCCGGGATTTTGGACTTATCATTAAAGCTCTGCGGGCAAGGATAGTTTTCCAGAAATCGGTTCCCATTTGCGCTTATAGTTTACACATGACTGGCACATGTAGAGTTGAACTAAGTCACTTCTGGAACGGGGCTAAGCACTGCCAGGCAGAACCTCTGACGTCTGCTCAGTGTCAGGCACACATGGTTGTCCACATGTTGCCAGGACTTGAGGGTGTGAGCTATAGGGAGAGGTTGAGGAGTCTGGGACTATTCCCTTAACAGTGTGTCTTAACAGAGGTGCACAAAATCATGAGAGGAATGGGTCCTGAGTTGCCCAGAGTTGGGGAATCGACCGAGCATCAGAGGAAACCGGGGCACCCGGAGAAAACCCACGCAGTCACGGGGAGAACCTACAAACTCCGTGCAGACGGCACCCGCAGTCAGGATCGAACCCAGGTCTCTGGCGCTGTGAGGCAACAGTACTATGGCTGCACCACTGTGCCGCCCAGAGATGCTGCCTGACCAGCTGAGTTACTCCAGCACCTTGTGCCTTTTTTTTTAAACCAGCATTTGCAGCTCCTTGTGTCTCTGTTGATCTACAAAACCTGTACTTCTTTGGAGTGAGCGAGGAAACCGGAGCACCGGGAGAAAACCCGGTCACAGGGAGAACGTGCAAACTCCGTACAGTTTCCGTAGGTTTCTGTAATTGGCTTCTGTAAAATCGTAAATTGTCCCCAGTGTGTAAGGTCATAAGTGATAGGAGAAGAATTTAGACCATTCGGCCCATCAAGTCTACTCCGCCATTCAATCATGGCTGATCTATCTCTCCCTTCTAACCCCATTCTCCTGCCTTCTCCCCATAATCTGTGACACCTGTAATAACCAAGAATAGTACTAATCATACTGCTAGCGTACGGGGTGATCGCTGATCGACGCGGACTCTGTGGGCCGAAGTGCCTGTTTCCGCGCCGTATCTCTGAAGTCTAAAGATGGACCAAAAGCCTAGGCTCGAGTACCTGAAAAACTACCAGTCCCTATAATGTGACAAGCATCTGTAATCCCTTTTTGCACGAGTGCTCCTTGTGATTTAATGTCCATGCGGCTGTAAAGAAGCAGTAAAGTCTAAGCACGGAGAATCAGCCTTCTTGCAGCTGAGGATGAATAGTCCTTCAGGGATCAATGTACCATGGAAAAGCTCATGGAGATCACTCTCCTGAGACTGGAACGTCAGCCATCTGTGCACCATAATGTGGTTTCAACAGTTATTACATGCCGTACTACCGAACCATTTCAGGAACTGTACTTAACATCGAACTTTCCCAATTCTGAAACCGATCCATAAATATTTCCACACCAGTATAATGGCGAGAAACGGCAGTCAGTCAGTCAGTCAGTCAGTGCTGCCTGAAACTGTATTAAACTTCATTAATGAGCATCACTAATTAATTTAGTCGTCAGTGTAGACATATGCATCGCACGTTCTGTATCAGGGCCAGAGGAATTCCAATCCTCAATGTTGCGTTCCGATGGTAATTTTAACCTTCTGTCAAAATATCCTTTCGCCTGATCTCAGTCATGTTCATCGGGTCTACACCAGTCGCAGTGAAACTATATGGTGTATAGTTTAGTTTAGTTTAGAGATACACAGGCCCTTCAGCCCACTAAGTCCATGTTGACCAGTGACAATTTTACATTGACGCCAAGCAAATTGACCGACATACCTGAACGTCTTTGGAGTGTGGGAGGAAACCGAAGATCTCGCAGAAAACCCACGCAGGGCATGGGGAGAACATACAAACTCCGTACAGACAGCACCCATAGTCAGGATCGAACCTGGGTCTCTGGCGCTGTAAAGCAGCAACTCTACCACTGTGCCGCCCTATATAAAATCTAGTCAATTAAATTTTTGTAACAGTCCCCAATGGGAAGTGTTCTCCAACTTACACTTAATGAACAAGGTTTTGCTTAGTTTACTTTAGAGTGACACAGCGTGGAAACTGTCCCTTCAGCCCAACTTTCCCACACCGCCCAACATGTCCCATCCACACTAGTCCCACCCGCGGTGGTTTGGCCCATATCCCTCTAAGCCTGTCCTATCCATGCATCTGTCTAATTGTAACAGAAGCTACAGAGGCATGAAAGCGCTCACAGCCAGAGTCAGGAACAGTTTCTTCCACTCTGATGTTATCAGGCTTCCCAGTTCAGTTCAGTTTCGTTTATTGTCCCGTGTAACGAGGTACGGTGGAATGCTTACGTTGCGTGCTATCCAGACAGCGGAACGACAATACAGGATTACAATCGATCCATTTGTAGTGCATAGATACATGGTAAGGGAATAATGTTTAATGCACGGTATAGCCAGCAGAATCCGATCAAGGATAGCCCGAGGGGGTCACCAAAGAGGTAGATAGTAGTTTAACATTGCTATCTGGCTGTGGTAGGATGATTCACTTGCTTGATAACAGCTGTGAAGAAACTGTCCCTGACACTGGATTTTGAACAGTCCATCATCAGCTGATGTCAAATGTCCGGTGGAGATTTCTTTTGCCACATTTGCTTGTATATCTGCATTATTTGATTCCTGACTTCCTCAATCTGAGAGTCAGGGGAAAGGGAAATGAGAGATATAGATGGTGATGTAGAGAGATATATAGAACAAATGAATAAAAGATATGCAAAGAAGTAACGAGGATAAAGGAAGCAGGCCATTGTTAGTTATGGGCTGGGTGAAAACGAGTAACAAACAATGAGACTCAACAAGACGACTGATATGTGAAAAGAAAGAGATTAGTTAAAACAAATGTAGGTCCCTTGCAGTCAGAAACAGGTGAGTTGATCATGGGGAACAAGGATATGGTGGACCAATTGAATAACTACTTTGGTTCCGTCTTCACAAAGGAAGACATAAATAATCTGCCGGAAATAGCAGGGGCCCGCGGGTCAAAGGAGTTGGAGGAATTGAGTGAAATCCAGGTTAGTCGGGAAGTGGTGTTGGGTAAATTGAATGGATTAAAGGCCGATAAATCCCCAGGCGCCAGATAGGCTGCATCCCAGAGTACTTAAGGAAGTAGCTCCAGAAATAGTGGATGCATTAGTAATAATCTTTCAAAACTCTTTAGATTCTGGAGTAGTTCCAGAGGATTGGCGGGTAGCAAACGTAACCCCACTTTTTAAGAAGGGAGGGAGAGAGAAAACGGGGAATTACAGACCAGTTAGTCTAACATCGGTAGTGGGGAAACTGCTAGAGTCAGTTATTAAAGATGGGATAGCAGCACATTTGGAAAGTGGTGAAATCATTGGACAAAGTCAGCATGGATTTACGAAAGGTAAATCATGTCTGACGAATCTTATAGAATTTTTCGAGGATGTAACTAGTAGCGTGGATAGGGGAGAACCAGTGGATGTGGTGTATCTGGACTTCCAGAAGGCTTTCGACAAGGTCCCACATAAGAGATTAGTATACAAGCTTAAAGCACACGGCATTGGGGGTTCAGTATTGATGTGGATAGAGAACTGGCTGGCAAACAGGAAGCAAAGAGTAGGAGTAAACGGGTCCTTTTCACAATGGCAGGTAGTGACTAGTGGGGTACCGCAAGGCTCAGTGCTGGGACCCCAGCTATTTACAATATATATTAATGATCTGGATGCGGGAATTGAAGGCAATATCTCCAAGTTTGCGGATGACACTTAGCTGGGGGGCAGTGTTAGCTGTGAGGAGAATGCTAGGAGACTGCAAGGTGACTTGGTTAGGCTGGGTTAGTGGGCAAATGTTTGGCAGATGCAGTATAATGTGGATAAATGTGATGTTATCCATTTTGGTGGCAAAAACGGGAAAGCAGACTATTATCTAAATGGTGGCCGATTGGGAAAGGGGGAGATGCAGCGAGACCTCGGTGTCATGGTACACCAGTCATTGAAGGTAGGCATGCGGGTGCAGCAGGCAGTAAAGAAAGCGAATGGTATGTTGGCTTTCCTAGCAAAAGGATTTGAGTATAGGAGCAGGGAGGTTCTACTGCAGTTGTACAGGGTCTTGGTGAGACCACACCTGGAGTATTGCGTACAGTTTTGGTCTCCAAATCTGGAAGGACATTATTGCCATAGAGGGAGTGCAGAGAAGGTTCACCAGACTGATTCCTGGGATGTCAGGACTGTCTTATGAAGAAAGACTGGATAGACTTGGTTTATACTCCCTAGAATTTAGGAGATTGAGAGGGGATCTTATAGAAACTTACAAAATTCTTAAGGGGTTGGACAGGCTAGATGCAGGAAGATTGTTCCCGATGTTGGGGAAGTCCAGGACAAGAGGTCACAACTTAAGGATAAGGGGGAAATCCTTTAAAACCGAGATGAGGAGAACTTTTTTCACACAGAGTGTGGTGAATCTCTGGAACTCTCTGCCACAGAGGGTAGTTGAGGCCAGTTCATTGGCTATATTTAAGAGGGAGTTAGATGTGGCCCTTGTGGCCAAGGGGATCAGAGGGTATGGAGAGAAGGCAGGTACGGGATACTGAGTTGGATGATCAGCCATGATCATCAGTGTACAGTACAGAGACAACGAAATGGCGGTGCAGGCTCGAAGGGCCGAATGGCCTACTCCTGCACCTAATTTCTATGTTTCTATGTTTCTATGACTGTGAAAATAGTACAACTACTAGTGTGGGGGAGGGACGGAGAGAGAGGGGATGCAAGGGTTACTTGAAGTTAGAGAAATCAATATTCATAATAGAGCAGTTTTAAGAAAATATAAAGAGAGGGAGAATGAAAAGAGGGAAGGACAAACAGGCCACAAATGAGAGGTTAAGTAACAAAAGAGTGGCGCAGCAGTAGAATTGCTGCCTTTTACAGTGCCACAGGCCCGGGTTTGATCCTGACTATGGGTGCTATCTGTAGGGAGTTTGTACGTTCTCCCTGTGACCATGTGGGTTTCCTCTGGGTGCCCCGGTTTCCTTCCACATCCCAAAGACGTGCACATTTGTAGGTTAATTGGCTTCTGTGAATTGTCCCTAGAATGTCGGATAGAACTGGTGTTCGGGTGTTCATTGGTGGGCGTGGATTGTTTTCAGCATTGTACCTCTAGTTTAGAACTAAACGGAACAAAATGTGTTCATGGTGCAAGGAGGTGGTAATAAAATGTGAAGAAACAACACTAAGGGGAAGTGTAAATACCGATAGCAGAACCATTACTGTAAGATCACGCTAAAAAATAAAATGGGGGAGTGGTTATGACTGGAACTTGTTGAACTCATTCTGTAATTCTGTAAAAGGGTTGCAAGATGACGTCAATTCTGTAAAGAGCTGTAAAATTCCTGATCACAGGAATGAGTGGGTTTACCGATGATGAGTGTTTGACGGCACTGGGCCTGTACTCGCTGGAGTTTAGAAAAATGAGGGGGGTCCACATTGAAACATACAGAATAGTGAAAGGCTTGGATATAGTGAATGTGGAGAGGATGTTTCCACTTGTGGGAGAGTCTAGGATGAGAGATCACAGCCTCAGCATTAAAGGACGTTCTTTTAGGAAGGAGATGAGGAGGAATTTCTTTAGTCAGAGGGTGGTGAATCTGTGGAACTGTTTGCCACAGAAGGCTGTGGAGGCCAAGTCAGTGGGTGTTTTTAAGGCAGATGGACTCTTGATTAGTATGGGTGTCAGAGGTTATGGGGAGAAGGCAGGAGAATGGGGTTAGGAGGGAGAGATAGATCAGCCATGATTGAATGGCGGAGTAGACTTGATGGGAGGGAAATGGAAAGGTAACTCTGGTTGCCAAGGATCGGGCTTGCTGACTGAGTGTGAATGCCCCACAATGTTCCATTCCACACCTGGTCTCCTCAGAGTACTAGGGATGAGGCTTCTTTGTATGGGGCAGCGAGTGCTATCTTGGCCGAGACCTAGTCCATGGAAATAAAGCCAGGGATCTCAGATGCAAGCTGCTCTCCCAGATGTGGGCGGCACGGTGGCACAGCGGTAGAGTTGCTGCCTTACAGTGCCAGAGACCCGGGTTCAATCCTGACTACGGTGCTTGTCTGTATGGAATTTATATATTCTCCCTGGGACCGCATGGGTTTTCTCCGGGTGCTCCGGTTTCCTCCCACACAAGACGTACAGGTTTATCGGTTAATTGGCTTTGGTAAAATCGTATATTGTCCTTCGTATGTGTCGGATAGTGCTAGTGTACTGGGCGATCGCTGGTCGACACAGACTTGGTGGGCGGAAGGGCCTGTGTATCTCCGTGGTGTATCTCCGATGTCGGAAATCTACTGCACAAGAGACATCACGCGGTGAAGCATGTTATACAGTGTTCATGCAACCAAAGGAAATATTCTCCATCGTTAAGTAATGGGACAAGTAGCTTGATCGACAAATTATAAATGTTTTTGTGATGATACTGGAACTGCAGGGTCATTACAGCAAAGAATGAAGCTTCTCGATCTTGTGAGTCCATGCCAACTCTCCCTAGACTCTCCGTAGAGCAGTTTGGTCAGCCCCTTTCTGATGCTCTACCCCTGTCTCCCTGTGTTCATTTCCTCCATCAGATTTCCACTTGAACATTGAATGTCTCCATTTCCACCATCCTCACAGACAGTGAGTTCCACTTCATCATCACCCTCTTCCGTGCAAAACTTCTCCTCAATTTGTCCTCAATGTCCCTGATATTTAGTTTAGAGATACAGTGCGGAAACAGGCCTTTGGCCCACAGGGTCCGAGTCGACCAGCGGTCCCCGCACGCTAACACTATCCAATTTACACACACTAGGGACAATTTACAACTTTACCAAAGCCAATTAACCTACAAACCTGCGCGTCTTTGGAGGGTGGGAGGAAACCGGAGCACCCGGAGAAAACCCATGCAGGTCACGGGGAGAACATACAAACTCCGTACACGCGTAGCCAGGATCGAATCCAGTTCTCTGGTGCCGTTAGCCATCAACTCTACCGCTGCGCCAACCTGCCGCCCGTTATGCCAGCACTTTGTGTTGTGCTCAAGATTCCAGCACCTGCAGTTTCTTCTGTCTCCGCACTGCATTATTAGTTCCCTCTCAGTTTCCCCCTGCCTGAGACAATCGTTATGGAGCCTCACAACTAAAATCTGTTGGCGGTCTTTATCAGGCAGTGCGAGGAGAAAGTCGTTCTCTTCCCCCACTTCGCTCACACAAAGGGGTTTTAAAGGAGGACAAATCTGCCAGATATGGATAATCATATTAAGTTAGTTCAAGACCCTGACCTGACACCAGCAGCTGTGTTCTTGGAAATCAGTGATTTACTGCATTTCCAGTTCTTAAAGTGGAACTAATGATCTTTCACATACCCAAGGGGACTCCAGACTTTTGTGATAGCGCTTGAATCTGTTTTACTGTAAGCCTTTTCATTTATCTCAATAGGAGCTCGCTGGGCAGCCCGGTGGTGCAGCGGTAGAGTTGCTGCCTCACAGCGCCAGACACCCGGGGTTCGATCCTGACTACAGCTGCTTGTCTCTACCTTCTCTCCATCACCTGCGTGGGTTTTCTCCTAGATCTCCGGTCTCCTCCCACACTCCAAAGACAAACAGGTTTGTAGGTTAATTAGCTTGGAAAGTCCCGAGTGTAGGGTGGTGTTAACGTGCGGGGATCGCTGGCCAGTGTAGACTCGGTGGGCCGAAGGTCAGGTTGGAACATAGGTCTCTGATCCTGTGAAGTAGCACTCTACCAGCTGCGCCTCTGTGCCACCACTGAACAAACTCTCTGAGGGAAGGAATTATTGGCGTCTCCCTCCCCTCAGTACAAGAACTGTTCCAGAGCCGCTGTCTGAAAAAAGCTCTGAGAATAGCTAAGGACAAACTGCACCCCCTCCACACACACCTGGATCTCCTGCCATCAGGCAAGAGATACCGTAGCATCAAAGCCCGGACTACAAGACTGCTAAACAGCTTCCTGCTACAGGCTATGAGGCTGCTAAACAGTCACTCTGTACTCACAGTCACCTGATTCTGCGGCTTTGCACTGACATTTTAATAACTGTGGCACTGACCACTCAAATCAGCTGCCCTGGACATTTTAATGACTGGTTTTACTGTATTTTAATGTTGCTGTTTTACCTGCTTTTAACTATTTATATTGTTTCATCAGGGACTGGATTGTTTTTATTGTTATTATGCGTGAAATGTTTTTAAGTTTCATGTGCGATGCTCCGGTATTCCCTGGGAAACGTCTTCTCATTTTGCACTGTACAACTGTTGCTTTGCAAGATGACAATAAAGGTTGATTGATTGATTGATATACCTTACCTACTCCTAGCTTTAAACACCTATTATTTGGGATGGCACGGTGGCGCAGCGGTAGAGTTGCCTCCTTACAGCACCAGAGACATGGGTTCGATCCTGGCTACAGGTTCCGTCTGTGCAGAGTTGATACGTTCTCCCCGTGACCACGTAGGTTTCCCCGGGTGCTCCGGCTTCCTCCCACACTTCAAGAAATAACAGGTTTCTAGGAAGTCTGAAGAAGGGTTTTGGCCCGAAACGTTGCGTATTTCCTTCGCTCCATAGACGCTGAGTATCTCCAGCACTTTTGTCTGGTTTGGGTAAAGATTGTAAATTGTCCCCAGTGTGTAGGATAATGCTAGTGTGCGGGGATCGCTGGTCGTCGCGGACTCAGTGGGCTGGAGGGCCTGTCTCCGCGCTGTATCTCTAAACTGAAACTAAACTAAGCCCCCAGATGGAGAAGAACCCTCCCAGCCCTGTCAAGGCCCCTTGGAATGATGTTCCAATGCGATCGCCTCTCATTCTTCTCAACCCCAACGAGGGCAGGTCTGACCGGCTCAACCTTTCCTTGTAAAACAACCTTTTCATTCCAGGAACCAACCAAGGAGCTTTCCCAGAACAGCTTCTGCAGTAACCACATCCTTCCTTAAATAAAGAGTCGTTCAGTAAACGTACTCCAGGTGCGTTCTCACCAACAGCTATTTAAAGCCGAGATTTTTGAATGTCGTCAAACTGGGAAGGGTGCAGGAAAGATTTGAAGAGGATGTGGCCAGGACTCGAGGGCCTGAGCTACAGGGGGAGGCTGAGCAGGCGAGGACCTTATCTAGGGCTTTATTTTTTGGAGCACAGGAGGATGGTGGGTGATCTTATAGAGATGTATAAGATCATGAGAGGAATAGATAGGGTGAATGCACAGAGACAGATGACTCCGTCTCAGCTGAAAAGCTCTTACATTACAGGGTCTCAGCCTGAAATATCAACTACCCCTCTGCCTCCATAGATGCTGCTCAACCTGCTGTGTTTCACCAACAGTGGAACCAAGGAACTGCAGATGCTGGTTTATACCATAGGGCAGCACAGTGATACAGCGGTAGAGCTGCTGCCTTACAATGGCAGGGACCCGGGTTCGATCCTGACTGAGGGTGCTGTCCGTACAGAGTTTGTACGCTCTCCACGTGACCGTGTGGGTTTTTTACGGGTTCTCCCGTCTCCTCCCACGCTCCAAAGATGTTTGTAGGTAAATTGGCTTCGGTAAAAAAAACTGTAAGTTGTCCCTAGTGTATGGGGATTGCTGGTCGGCAATAGGCACAAAATGCCGGAGGAACTCAGCGGGTCAGGCAGCATCTCTCGTTAGAAGGATGGGTGACGTTTCGGGCCTGTTTCTGCGCTGTATCTCGAAACTAAACTAAACAAAATGACACAAAGTGCTGCAGTAACTCAGAAGGTCAGGCAGCATCTCTGGAGAATACGGATAGGTGATATTTCAGGTCATGATCCATCAGCAGTTTGAAGAAGGGTCCCGACAAGAAACACCACCCATCCACGTTCCCCAGAGATGCTGCCTGACCCATTGAATTACTACGAGCACTCCGAGTTCCATCAATGGTTTGTTTGGTCCAAATTCCATAATCTTGTGCATGTTGGCCTTTATAACAAGAGGAATCGAATATAGAAGCAAAGATTTCCTTCTGCAGTTGTACAGAGCCCTAGTGAAACCACACCTGGAGTATTGTGTGCAGTTTTGGTCCCCTAATTTGAGGAAGGACATTCTTGTAATTGAGGGAGTGCAGCGTAGGTTTACAAGGTTAATAGTAAGATTAAACGAGAACTTACCAGTTTGAAGTTTGATCGTTATTTTATGAGGAGTAACGTTGAGGGAATACGTGAAGAACCCCGCCAGGACGCATGCGTGTCATTCTTCAAAGCAGCGGTGTGAAATCACAGATAACTGTAATGACTAAACATAGTAAGATTAGAGAAGAGATACCAGTTGAGTATATGATCAAGGGTGGGAGCGGAGGGCACGCATTCCCTCAACGTTACTCCTCATAAAATAACGATCAAACTTTAAACTGGTAAATTCTCGTTTAATCTTACTATTTTACTTCGGAGTCACATGAGTGACTATGTGAAGATTTTAAAGCTCTGTGATTTCATGCCGTGGAAACGAGTCCATGCATCACATCTGCCTTGATTATGGGGAGAATAGAGTTAACATCATTAGACATCAATACGATATTGAAACCCAACGATAAATATATTAACACCAATTATTGCCCCTATTTATGGGGTAAATTATATTACAGAACTTAAATTTGTTTCTGCACATGTTCCAGGTTCAATGACTGGTTTGTTATAAAGTTGTTGGAAAGTTTCCTCCGTTTCCTCTGTTGTCTTGAGGATTTGGTCCATAGGAACGTCCAACTTCATAGCTGCTGATGTAGCTGCAGCCCTGGTGGAGTGAGATTTAAAAATGCTAGTGTCTACTCCAGCCTTTATTAGGACCTTTTTTAGCCATCTAGAGATGGTCTGGACTGTCACTGTTTTGAGTGGCTGTTTGTAGCTGATTAAAGTGACATTTCTTTCCCTCTGATGATCTTAGTATACTCCATATATAATAGTAAGTGTGTTACAATACAGAGACGACCATCTGTCCGGTAGGCCCTGAATTCTGTTTTTAGGCCTGCTGACCCCTGTCTGTTCTGTTTGACTATTTCATTGATGTGAAAAGTTAAATTTCCAGATGAAATAGTCATGTTGTCCAGCCTTTGTTTCTGTAGTGACTGGACCCTTTGTGCCGTGACCAAGGCCATCAGCATGACTGTTTTCATAGTCAGTTTCTGTAGGGACAGAGCTGTAGCCGGAGACCAGTTTCTTAACATGGTCAGTACAATGCTCACATCCCATATTTGGGAGTACCTGGTTCTTGGGGGATTAACATTAAAATGCCCCTCATGAGTTTGGTTATCAGGGGAGGATGCCGAAAAAGTAAGTGACCATGAGTTTGGTTACCGCTCTGTTCCTTGCCACAGGTATGTTGACAGAGCACTTCTGGCGCAGTTGATGGCACTATGACTGAGCCTCTCATCGTAATGGAGGCTTGCCAGGAATTGCAGAACAGACGGGATGTTCATAGATCTGTGGGTGATGTTTATTGTCGTGACAGTACTTCCCATTTCGTGATGACACCAAGTACTGATTTTTGGTGGAATGTCTGTGGGCCGCTGAAATAATATCCACTGTTCGGTCCGTCAGTCCCAGGTGTAGTAGAGGTGCTTCCAACTCTATAAATTAATAGGTTTATATAATTATGATATGGGTAACTACCCCTTGTTGCGGGAAGAACCAGTAAATTAGGTCTATGATGGAAGGTGATGCATGGTTCTAAAACCATGTCGTGTATCACCGGGACCCATGGTTGAGTAGGCCAATCGGGTACTATCAAAATACCAGACGCGGAGTCTATTGTATATTCCTAAATACCCGACTGATGAGGCAGAAGGAGGGAATGCATAATTAAATAATCCCCCAATGCAGCGAAAATGCATCTGTACCACTGCCCCAGGTTCTGGTTCCCATGAACATAATTCGATAGCTGGTGTGAGCATGGATGCGAATAGGTCGATATCTGGTGTTCCATACCGTGCTGTAATTTCAGCAATACATTTTTTATCCAACATCCATTCAGTGTTTTCATAGAATTAGCGTGACCTGTTGTCTGCCACCAATTCAGTTTACCTGGTAAGTAGGTAGCTGATATCCAAATATCTCTCTGGATACACTATTGCCAAATTGTGTTGGCCAGATTGTCACATGATGTCGATATGTTTCCACCCATATGGTTGATATATGCTACCACGGTGGTGTTGTAAATTTGTAGTCTAACATGCTGGTGATATAACCCAGAACAATATGACTTAAAGCCATGGAATGCACTCAACATTCCCAGGTAGTTTATGCCCAGTGTTTGTAATAATGATGCCTCCTGTGCATTCCATCTCCCCCACAGCTGGAGATGGAATTGGTAGCATCCCATCCAAGTGCACTGGCATCAGTATGTAGTTCCATAGACGGGTAGCTGATAATGTTTGGATCGGAACAATGCCTAATGTAATGTTTCCACCATTTTAGCTCCATTGTGGCCTCTGTTGGTAGCTTCATTGGTCTGTCAGAATGACCCCCCATAATTTTGGAGTGCACGAATGTGTGCCCTCTGTAATTTTTGATAATGTAAAGGTCCGATTTGTGTGGCTGGAAACGCAGCCACTATAATGCCAATCTGATGGATGGTTTTGTTTTGCTGCAAGCCTCCATTAAGGCTGTAACCTTTTCTTTCGGCAAAGCCACTGACATGTGAACTGTGTTAAGGGTGTACCGCAGATGATCCATTGTGTTAAATAACATCTGTGGTCACCTGTAATGGGTACTATATAGTAAGCATCTTTTAATACGATGCTTGCCATGTAGTAACCTAGGAATCAATTGCTTAGCAGTAACAAAGGTTCCCATCTAGTAATAGTATAATATATAGTACGAAAGTATTCAAATTAGTCAAATCTATGATGATGTGGCAACCACCATCTAGTTTATGATAAAAATTTTGGACACGAATTCCTGTGATTCGTGTTGGATATCCTCCATAACTCCTTTTTTATATGGGCACTGTAGTTCAGCATGCGCTTTTGATTTTTGTTTTTTGCCTGTAAGCACGAACATTCGGTTCGGTACATGCTGAACTGGAGGATTAAGTTTTGTATAAATTCTATGGTATAACCCTATACTTCTGAAAATATAAGTGTCGGTAGTTAATTTATTCCATGCATCCAGATAGAATTGTAATCTCCCACCAACCTCGTAAAAGGAACCAGACCCACCTACCTCCATGGTTACTATTGGTAGGTTTGTTACTTTTTCGGCATCCTCCGTGGACGTTGAGGTGCCGGTGTCTGGATCTGTAGTTGGGTCGGTGTTGAGGGTTAGCGCATTCCCCAGGAAGTAGTTTTTAGACGTTGCTTTAATGAGCCCCAGGGTTTTACCCTCTTTGTCAAGTTCTTTTACATGTTTTGATAAGTTGCCTCCAAATAGTAATATTGTTTTGGTTTGGAGGTTCCAGGTTTGCATAGGCCTGCAAATTAGGGTCTAAAGCCGGTTGGATGGCACTTGTTCTAATGCTGTTTACTCGTATTGGTAGTTGCAAAATAAAGCCAGTGCATCCTGGTGATCTTGTGTCATGTCTTTTTTGTTTATTGTGCGGGCGAAACCCGTAATTCCCGCTGTTAGGACTTTCAGAACTTTCTGTTGTTTCAAGTCCCTGGCTCTGCCATGTTTTCAAATACACTGGTTAATACTGGGAACATTCAGTGTTTTGCAGTTCCCTGATGGTAAGTGGCTTCCAATAGGTTTTCTTGCACCCCATGTGCACTAGGGGTATGTTCTGCACCCCTCTTCAGGTTCAGCCTAGAATTGACCCCCTATACTCCCCTCTGATGAGGGAGAAACACTGTGCAGCCCTACAAGAGGTACTGCTGTAGGACTTACTAGCTGCCCCCTGTGACTAGTCTCCATCTCCCGGAGCCTGCCACTTACCTGCTCCAACAGCCGCTCCAGCTGGCTCCGATGCTCTCGGGCACTGGCCACTCGCTGCTGCTTCAGTTCCTGCAGCCGCTCCAACCAGCTCCAATGCTCATGGTCACTGGCCGTCGCGGCTGCTCCTGAAGCCGCTCCTGCTCCAGCTCCTGCACTCAGCCCAGGATTGACCCTCCGTGCTCCCCTCTGATGAGGGAGAAACACTGTGCAGCCCCACAAGAGGTACTGCTGTGGGGCTTACTAACTGCCCACTGTGGCTAGCCTCCATCTCCCGGAGCCTGCCACTTTGGAGTATTTCCTCCAGCAGCCGCTCCAACCGGCTCCAATGTTCACGGGCACTGGCCGTCACGGCTGCTTTGTTCCCCGCTCCCAGCCGCTCCAACCGGCTCCAATGCGCACAGGCACTGGCCGCTCGCGGCTGCTCCTAAAGCCGCTCCAACCGGCCCCAATGCGCACGGGCACTGGCCGCTCACGGCTATTCAGAGTCGGACTCATCGGAGTCAACAACTCTGTTGGTTTTTTGCTTCGCTCTACCGCCCGGCCGTGGCCGGTGCGGGAGCGAAGTCGGGCACAGCTGTTCCCATTGCGGGGGATTGGCTTGCCGTGGGCTGCTGCCGGCTGTCCGCAACGCCGCGGTTCTCCCCCGCCAGCTTTCCCACAGCCTTCGTGGATCTGGTCCATGTCTCCACCTGTAAGGTAAGTGGAAGGAACACAGAGTCTCCTTACCTGCTGTTCCCGGCTTTCAATTTTGCCGCTAAGGGGAACATTGTTTCCCCTTCTGTGACTCGTTGCAATGCGTGTAGCGATATGACACGCATGCGTCCTGGCGGGGTTCTTCACGTAGTCACTCACGTAACTCCGAAGTAAAATTCCCGGGATGGCAGGACAATCATATGCTGAGCGAATGGAGCAGCTGGGCTTGTACACTCTGGAGTTTAGAAGGATGAGAGGATATCTCATTGAAACGTATAAGATTGTTAAGGGTTTGGACACGCTAGAGGCAGGAAGCATGTTCCCGATGTTGGGGGCGTCCAAAACCAGGGGCCACAGTTTAAGAATAAGGAGTAAGCCTTTTTCTCACAGAGAGTGGTGAGTCTGTGGAATTATCTGCCTCAGAGAGCGGTGGAGGCAGGTTCTCTGGATGATTTCAAGAGAGAGCTAGATAGGGCTCTTAAAAATAGCGGAGTCATAGAAACATAGAAACATAGAAAATAGGTGCAGGAGTAGGCCATTCGGCCCTTCGAGCCTGCACTGCCATTCAATATGATCATGGCTGATCATCCAACTCAGTACCCTGTACCTGCCTTCTCTCCATACTCCCTGATCCCTTTAGCCACAAGGGCCACATCTAACTCCCTCTTAAATATAGCCAATGAACTGGCCTCAACTACCTTCTGCGGCAGAGAATTCCAAAGATTCACCACTCTCTGTGTGAAAAAAGTTTTCCTCATCTCGGTCCTAAAAGAATTCCCCCTTCAGGGGATAAGGGGAGAAGGCAAGAACGGGGTACTGATTGGGGATGATCAGCCATGATCACATTGAATGGCGGTGCTGGCTCGAAGGGCCGAATGGCCTATTCCTGCACTATTGTCTATTGTCTATTGTGCCTTTGCACGGGTCTATTAATTGTCGAGGAGCCGGAAGGTAATCTTTCACTCGAAACAAAATAAAGCGGATTGGCAGGATGCTGAACAAATGTTCATCTATAGCGCAGGAAAACCATTAGCACCTGCAGTGGCGATAAGCACAGTGCAAGCCGCATGTGCTGAAGTGAAACTCCTGGGACATTAGGCATTTGATGAGAAGAGGCAGCTGCATATCTGGCTGGAGTTTCGTCTTTTGCAAAGGATGTAATGATTGAGGTGATTGAATGATTAGAACAGGGTTGATGAAGGCTTCACTACAGAGCAGTTCAGAAAGCAATGGAAGTGCTTCATGTGATCTATGTTGTACGTAACCATTTCCCAGTTAATAAACGCTGCAATCAATTTTATTTTTAGTGCCTCGATCACTATTTCGATTCTATGGCTTCAGTACCACATCTTTTGATCTCTCCAAAATGTTCAACTGCAGGTCTGATGTCAAATACAGACTGAAGCCAAAAGATTCTGAGTTGAGTTTAGTTTGTGGAGTTTAGTTTACTGTACCGAGGTATAGTGAAACATAGAAACGTAGAACAATAGGTGCAGGAGTAGGCCATTCGGCCCTTCGAGCCTGCACCGCCCATCAATATGATCATGGCTGATCATCAAAAATCAGTACACCGTTCCGGCCTTTTCCCCATAGCCCTTGATTCCTTTAGCCCTAAGAGCTAAATCTAGCTAAAGCTTTTGTTACGTGCTAACCAGTCAGTGGAAGACAATACATGATTACCATCGAGCCGTCCACAGTGTACAGATACATGATAAAGGGAGTAACGTGAATAATGTTTTGTGCGAGATAAATATATGATAGAATTTTATCCAGTTCGATACTTGTTCATTACAACACAGAAGTCCAGTTTATAAAGTCCAGTCAAGTCAAAGATAGTCCCAGGGTCACCGAAGAGGTAGATAGTAGTTCAGCACTGCTCTCTAGTTGTTGGTAGGATGGTTCAGTTGCCTGATGACAGCTGGGAAGAAACTGTCCCTGAATCACACTTCTGTACCTTTCGCCCGATGGGAGAGGGGAGAAGAGGGAATGGCCAGGGTGTGACTTGTCCTTGATTTTTGCTGGTCTTGCCGAGGCAGCGTGAGGTGCAGATGGAGTCAATGGAAGGGAGATATAGACAAAAAATGTTGGAGTAACTCAGCGGGACAGGCAGCATCTCTGGAGAGAAGGAATGGGTGATGTTTCAGGTCGAGACCCTTCTTCAGTCTCCTTTCTTCTCTCCAGTGATGCAGCCTGTCCCACTGACTTACTCCAGCATTGTGTGTCTAACTTTGATTTAAACCAGCATCTGTAGTTCCTTCATACTCAATGGGAGGGAGGTTGGTTTGTGTGATGGTCTGGGCTGCGCCCACAAATATCGGGAGTATTGAAGCAGGGTCGCAGTCTCTGTGACAGACGCAGCCACTAATCGCGTTCCCTGCACGGCTCCAGACCAAGCTGTTCCTCACCAGGGAGCCACATATGACCAAGATAAGCTGCGGACTGTATGTCTGTCATCGTCATTAAGAACATCTGGTTCTATCAGGCACAGCTCAATCCTGGCCTCAGCCCATGTGTGGCTGAAAATCTCAGCCCTGCCTGCTTTCTGAATCACGTCGACCTCCCTCAATTAAACCTAACAAGATCCAAACCTCTGCTGCCTGCATCCCAGCTCATGCCAAGTCACATTCAGCCCTCAGCCCTGGAGCTACCAGGGAGAAACCTATTGATTTGAAGTTCTCTTCTATGTTTCGAAACCCTTCCATGGCACTCCCCTCTGTAACTCTGCCATTGTGTCTCACACAAAGTGGAGGAACAGCATCTCATATTTTGCTTGGACAGCTTACAGCCCAGTGGTATGAATCTTGATTTCTCTAACTTCAAGTAACCCCGGCATTCCCTCTCTCTCTCTATCCCTCCCCCACCCAAGTCGCACCAGCTTCTCGTTTTCACCCAACAAACAGTTAACAATGGCCTGTTTCCTTTACGATCGTTACTTTTTTCTGCACATCTTTCATTCATTGTTCTTTACCTCTCGAGATCATCGCCCATACCTCGCGCTTCCCTTTCCCGTGATGGTCAGTCTGAAGAAGAGTCTCGACCCGAAACGTCGCCCATTCCTTCTCTCCAGAGATGCTGCCTGTCCCGCTGAGTTACTCCAGCTTTTCCACTCTACAACAGGGCTGGTAAGAAGAGGGGGGGGGGGGGGGGGGGGGGGGTTCCTTACCTTCCTGTGCCCTCAAGGTCGGCTGCTGGAGGTGTCTCCGGGGCACGAAGGCGGAAGGTGGCCGGGCGAGGAGAACGACGGCGGTTCGCAACGGAGAGGCGGACGGAGGAGACGGCTGCTACGGGCCTTTACGGCCAACGGCAACAGGGACGGAGAAAATGGTCCCAAACCCTGGCGACTCTTGCACATGGACTGCTCCTGCATATTGTATACTCAATCGGGGATTGTACTCATGTATGGCCATAACCTTATTAAACTGCCATTTCACGTGACAAGAAGGAACTATTGACAAAAGGAACTTTTAACAAGAGGAATCGAATATAGGAGTAAAGAGGTCCTTCTGCAGTTGTACAGAGCCCTAGAGACCACACCTGGAGTATTGTGTGCAGTTTTGGTCCCCTAATTTGAGGAAGGACATTGTTGCTATTGAGGGAGTGCAGGTTGATAGCCTTCCTCAGACTAACTAAAACATCGACAAACTTCAATATCAATATCAATATCAATATCAGTTTTATTCGTCACTTGTACATAAAGTGCAAGTGAAATGAAACTTCGAAGGAGGGTTGTAAAGGTTAAATTAATGAGGGTATTTAAAGGGGAAGTGGGTCAAATATCGGAAGATGTGTGAACTGAGGGCTATGTAGAAGAGGAGATGAGACCCGGGCTAGATCAGCCACACGTTGAGGGGAGAGTCTCAGACCAGAGGGGCCGAGTGGCCCACCTCAGTTCTTATTTTGTTTGTGACGCTATGAAATCCAACAGCAGGCAGCTTTTAAATCGCTGGCAGAGGCACGATCACTTGAGCAGCTGGGGGGGGGGGGGGGGGGGGGGGGGGGGAGGGGATTATTCCCGAGGGGGTGTTTCACCACAAACTAATCCACAGAAAGCTGCCCTGCGTGCATCGCCTGTTCATTAGCTTTAATTTATCTGCGTGTGATCGGGTCGTGGAGGGGGCAGCCCTGCCTGATCTTTCCTCCCATTTAATTGGAGTCAACTGGACTGTGTTGTTCCTAGCAGTCACCTGACTTCCCGGCCTGCAGCCTAAAGAGGTATCAGTGCGTGACAGCTGATATTGCCGACTTGTCAGTTATTGACGGATTGCTTCTCACAGCGGCCTGATTACCAGACATGTGCAAGTGGTTTTACAGCGGGGACAATTGCCGCCACACGATACCTTTCACTCTTGCCTTTTGCATTGGGAGAATCCAGCGGAAAAGTGCAAACTAAAGGCTTGGCTTACTGATGTGTCTGGTTGATACATTCCCATCGTGCTGGGTTCGAGCCCACGCTCTGCTCCCTCGCCATCATTGGCACTTGGCCTTCGGGTGACACCGGGAGGGAATCGGACAGTGGGGGGGATCTGTGGAGAGAGAAAACACAGGAGGTAACATTTCAGCTGGATGATCTTTCGTCAGAGCTGCTGGATGGCCTATTCTGCTGAAATATCACCCACTCTCTTTCTCTTTCCCCCCCCCCCCCCCCCCCCCCCCCCCCCCCCCCCACAGATGCTGCCTGACTTGTCGAGCACCTCAGCACTTTCTGTTCTTGAAGCCAATGTCGGAATTTTTGATTCTGCCAGAAGAAGAATCCTTTTGACTTCAGGTTTTAGAGATACAGCGCGGAACCAGGCCCTTCGGCCCATCACATCCGTGCCAACCAGCGATTACCCGAAACGTCGCCTGTTCATTCCCTCCCTGGATGCTGGAACTTTGATCAAAACACAAAGTGCTGGAGGAACTCCGCTGCGGAGTTCCTCCAGCACTTTGTGTTTTGATCAAAGTTCCAGCATCTGCAGTTTCTTGCGTCTTCAGAATTTCGATTGCCCGTTGCTCTATGATAATTTCTGCAGGAGGTCCCAACATAAACGTATGTCTTTGCTGCCTGTTTCCGTAGATTTGCACACTCCATCAGTCTCGTGCGCATTTAATCTCAGCAGCATGCACCTCCCATCAAAAGCAAAATCAAGGTCAGGCTCACATGAAAAAAAACCCCTTCCAGCACCTCACACAAAGAAGGTTCAGTGGCAGGAGGGAGTCAAACTGAGAAGGATAGGAGAAGGTACTGAGGCCTGAATAACATAAGGATGTGTGGAATACTATGTGTAGGATCCTATGTGTAGGATAGTAATCTGGGATCGCTGGTCAGAGCGGACTCGGTGGGCCAAAGAACTTGTTTCTTCGCTGTATCTCTCAACTAAACTAAAGTAAACTAAACTAAACTAAACTTAACTAATCTAAACTAAACTAGATTCAAGATAAGCTTCATCCCAACAACCGTCAGGCTCTTGAACGCTATAAACTAAACTATAAACTGTGAACTGTCTGAGTTGCACAAAGGACTTTGGGCTTTTTGCACTAATATTGGGGTTTTTCATTTATTGAATCGGCCTGGATGGAGTGAATGTGACAAGGATGTTTCCACTTGTGGGAGAGTCTAGGACCAGAGGCCATCAGAATAAAAGGACCTACTTTTAGGAAGTAGATGAAGAGGAATTTCTTTAGTCAGAGGGTGGTGAAGCTGTGGAATTCATTGCCACAGACGGCTGTGGGGGCCAAGTCAAATGAATGTTTTTACAAGGTGGAGATTGACAGATTCCTGATTAGTACGGGTGTCAGTGGTTATGGGGAGAGGGGAAGGCAGGAGAATGGGGTTGAGAGGGAAAGATAGATCAGCCATGATTGAATGGCGGAGTAGACTTGATGGGCCGGATGGCCTTATTCTGCTCCTATAACTTATGATTTTCTTTTTGTTCATTATATTATCTCTCAGTATTGTGTGTACAGGCCTGTTTTGCTGCTGCAAGTATGTATTTCATTATTCCATCATCGATACATATGATCACCCCTCAGCTTCCTGCACTATAAGGAATACAATCCTAGTCTGCCCATCCTTTCCCCCTAGCTCAGGCCCTCAAATCCAAGCAACAGCATCAGCAGATACTTTTTAAGGCATGGATAGATAGACTGTTGATTAGTACGGGTGTCAGAGGTAACGGGGAGAAGGCAGGAGAATAGGGTTAGGACAGAGAGATAGATCAGCCATGATTGAATGGCGGAGTAGACTGGATGGAGTAGAATTCACTTATGACCTATAAACATCCTCGTAGATCTTCTCTGCACTCTTTTCATCTTAACGACATCAAAGTGTTTCAGGATCACAGCCCGGCTGGATTCAGTAAAAAGTCACACTTTTCTAACTTCTCCAGGTCCCTGTTGCTATCTGGTTGCTATGCATAGTCGCTAGGATTGGCTCCATAACTTATTTAGCATGTGTGTAATTCACCCTGCATTCCTTCTGTTCGGAATATGTGCAGGTTGCAGCCAAGAGCTGTCAGAACATATTTCATCCCCGTCCCCATGGCTTTGACTTTGGTGAGTTGGAATCATCAACAGTCATTGGCGTGCCAATGTTCTCAGCATAATCCCATCTCCAAATCCTGGGGATTTAGAGTCATATGGTTGTAGCACAGAGACAGGTCTGTTGGTCCAACAGAAGATAGACACATAAAAGCTGGACTAACTCAGCGGGTCAGGCAGCATCTCGGGTGAGAAGGAATGGGTGACATTTTCGGGTCAAGACCCTTCTTCAGGAGCCAGGGGATATGGGGAGAAGGCAGGAACGGGGTACTGATTGTGGATGATCAGCCATGATCACTTTGAATGGTGGTGGCATTGTTAGCTGTTTGTTGGGTGAAAAGGAGTAGCTGGTGGGAGAAGGATAGAGAGAGAGGGAATGCCGGGGTTACCTGGAATGAGAGAAATCAATATTCATACCACTGGGCTGTAAGCTGCCCAGGCGTAATATGAGATGCTGTTCCTCCAATTTGCATTTAGCCTCACTCTGACAATGATGGAGAACTAGGACAGAAAGTTCCATGTGGGAATGGGAAGGGGAATTAAAGTGTTTAGCAACTGTCTTTTCCAGTCTTTCTTCAGCTACCTCCTAAGTAGAGCACTGGTCCCATCGCTGTGATCGCTTGGGATTGGACACGCTAGATGCAGGAAACATTTTCCCGATGTTAGGGGAGCCCAGATCCAGGGGTCACAGTTTAAGAATAATGGGTAGGCCATTTAGGACTGAGATGAGGAAAAACTTTTTTCACCCAGAGAGTTGTGAATCTGTGGAATTCTCTGCCACAGAAGGCAATGGAGGCCGATTCAGTGGATGCATTCAAAAGAAAGTTAGATAGAGCTATTAGGGCTAAAGCAGGGGTGGGGAACCTGCGGCCTTAACCTGCGGCCTTCCAAATTTTGTAGAACAAATCCTTTTATTTTTATTAATATATAATTTTTGTTCATCTTTTATTCTTTTTATTTTAATCTTAAAATGAACCTATTTAAAATACCAAAGAGTAAAAGAAAATTCAACATAATAATTCTTCCCGACTGACGGCCACAATTAAAATATTAGTAAGTCATGAGGGCTATTTTAACAAAATAAGGTACATTTTGAAGTATATCTGATTGATGTTTCTTGGATGCGTCCTTATTAGATTACATCTAACAATGTGGCATTCCGACCTGAAAAGGTTCCCCACCCCTGGGCTAAAGGAATCAAGGGATATGGGGAGAAAGCAGGAATGGGGTACTGATTTTAGATAATCAGCCAAGGGCTGAATGGCCTACTCCTGCACCAATGTTTACTATGTTTCTATAAACCGAATGAACCACAACCCTGGAGATTCGAGGCAGACTCGGATCTATACGGGTGAAAAGTTCAGAGAGTCCAGTTCCGTCAACAACTCGCCCGGCTTCACATGTGCCAGCACCCTTCAAAAGAAATCAGTACTGTGGTCCGAGCCTGCCACTGTAAATGCTGGCTCAATGACTTCCCATCTTAGCCAAATAACTTCAGTGAACTCCCAGAACGATTTTACTGGAAAAAGTCATAGAACTGTAGTGAACCAATCTAACCAAACTCAATCAATCACTCCTGATTCCTCACGCTGTGCATTATAGTTTATTGTTTTAACATTCCTTGTAGAAAAAAACTTTCCATTGAATTGAAATATTATTATATTTACTGTGGAATAAGTCTTCATGCAGTGCCAGATTCAGAGGATCCAGGGAGACAGAGGAACTGAAAGAAATTTGCATCAGGCGAAAAATAGTATTGGATGGACTGATGGGACTGAAGGCTGATAAATCCCCAGGGACTGCTGGTCTGCATCCCAGGGTACTCAATGAGGTGGCTCTAGAAATTGTGGATGCATTGGTGATCATTTTCCAATGTTCTATAGATTCAGGATCAGTTCCTGTGGATTGGAGGGTAGCTAATGTTATCCCACTTTCCAAGAAAGGAGTGAGAGAGAAAAAGGGGAATTATAGACCAGTTCGCCTGACATCGGTGGTGGGGAAATTGGTGGAGTAAATTATTAAAGAAGTAATAATGGCGCATTGGGATAGCAGTAAAAGATTTGGTCCAAGTCAACATGGATTTGTGAAGGAGAAATTCTGCTTGACTAATGTTCTGGAATTTTTTGAGGATGTGACAAGTAAAATGGATGAAGGAGAGCCAGTGGATGTACTGTATCTAGACTTTCAGAAAGCCTTTGATAAGTTCCCACACAGGAGATTAGTGGTCAAAATTAGAGCACATGGTATTGGGCGTAGAGTAAAGACATGGATAGAGAATTGGTTGGCAGACAGGAAACAAAGAGTAGGAATATACGGGTCCCTGTCAATGGCAGGCAGTGGCGAGTGGAGTGCCGCAAGGCTCGGTGATGGGGCCGCAACTATTTACAATATATATTAATGATTTAGATGATGGGATTAAAAGTAACACTAGCAAATTTGCAGATGACACAAAGCTGGGTGGCAATGTGAACTGTGAGGAGGATGCTATGAAGATGCAGGGTGACTTAGACAGGTTGGGGCAGTGAACAGATGCATGGCAGATGCAGTCTAATGTGGATAAACATGAGGTTATCCACTTTGGTGGCAAAAACAGGAAGCAGAATATTATCTAAATGGTGTCAAGTTGGGAAAAGGGGAAGTACAATGAGATTTGAGAGTCCTTGTTCATCAGTCACTGAAAGTAAGCATGCAGGTACAGCACGCAGTGAAGAAAGCTAATGGCATGTTGGTCTTCATAACAAAAGGAGTTGAGTATAGGAGCAAAGAGGTCCTTCTGCAGCTGTACAGGGCCCTAGTGAGACCACACCTGGAGTATTGTGTGCAGTTTTGGTCACAGTTTAAGAATAAGGGATAGGCCATTTAGAACTGAGATGAGGAAAAACGTTTTCACACAGAGAGTTGTGAATTTGTGGAATTCTCTGCCTCATAGGCCGATTCACTGGATGCATTCAAAAGTTAGATAGGGCTCTTAGGGCTAGCGGAAACAAGAGGTATGAGAAGAAGGCAGGAACGGGGTTCTGATTGTGGATGACCAGCCATGAGGTGTTGGTTCGAAGGGCCGAAGGGCCGAACGGCCTACTCCTGCACCGATTGTCTATGTATCTATGTATTTATGTACTCACTGGAGTTTAGAAGGATGAGGGGGGGGACCTCATTGAAACATACCGAATAGTGAAAGGTCTGGAAAGTGTGGACATGGAGAGGATGTATCCACCAGTAGTTGGAGTCCAGGAACAGAGGGTGCAGCATCAGAATAAAAGGATGTACCTTAACAAAAGGAGATGAAGAATAATTTATTTAGTCAGAGGGTGGTGAATCTGTGGAATTCATTGCCACAGACGGCTGTGGAGGCAAAGTCAATGGATATTTTTTAAGCAGAGATTTATAGATTCTCGATTAGTACCCCCAAGGGTTATGGGGAGAAGGCAGGAGAATGGGGTTAGGCGGGAAAGATAGATCAGCCATGATTGAATGGCGGAGTAGAGTCGACGGGCCGAATGGCCTAATACTGTTCCGCTCACTTTTGACATGTTCCTTGCTTTCTCCCAAAGACTTGACCAATGCTATTAACATGCATCCACCTGTCAGGTGGATACCACTTCAGTTCTCCTTTTCAATGTGTCTGTTAGCTTGAATTAACCCTCTAACGATAAGTTTCATTCTCTTCTCACTTTAGGTATCTGAGGTGACCAAAAATGAAGTTTCTGTTCACTTAAATTAGAAAAGAAGTTTGAATCCGATATTAACATCAACGTATAGGCCAGCACGGTGGTGCAGAGGTACAGTTGCTGCCTTACAGTGCCAGAGACCCGGGTTCAATCCTGACTGCGGGTGCTGCCTGTACGGAGTTTGTACGTTCTCCCCGTGACCTGCGTGGGTTTTCTTCGGCTGCTGCAAAGATGTACGGGTTTGTAGGTTAATTTGCTTCGGTAAAAACTGTCCCTAGTGTGTAGGATAGTGCCAGCGTACGAGGATCGCCAGTCAGCATGGATTTGGAGGGCCGAAGGGCCTGTTTCCACGCTGTATCTCTAAATTGAAATAAAAAGTTGGTCTGTGTAGGAAGGGTCTCGATCCAAAACGTCACCTATTCCTTTTCTCCAGCGATGCTGCCTGACCCGCTGAGTTACAGTACTCCAGCGTTTTGTGTCTATCTGAAAATTGTACCAATTGTTATTCAGCAAAAACTAAATTCAAATTGTGGCAAGTTAATGCTGGTTATAAGATTGACAGTACATTTTATGTAAATCCCAAGTAATCTTTATTTTCGGTCCTTATGCTTTAGCCTGTTGCACAGCAGTAATACGAGATATCATAACTATCGTAAAACTTGATCATTAGATAGCCTTGTTTAAGAAGGAACTGCAGATGCTGGAAAATCGAAGGTAGACGAAAATGCTGGAGAAACTCAGCGGGTGAGGCAGCATCCATGGAGCAAAGTAAATAAGCAAAGTTTCGGGTCGAGACCCTTCTTCAGACTGATGTATGGATGGGGGGGGGGCGGGAAGAGAAAAGAAGAGGCAAAGACAGTGGGCTGAGGGAGACCAGAGAAGGGGAGGAGAAAGCAGGGACTAGCTGAAATTAGAGAAGTCAATGGTCATACCGCTGGGGTGTAAACTGTCCAAGCAAAATATGAGGTGCTGCTCCTCCATTTAACAGTGATCCTCACTCTGGCCATGGAGGAGCCCAGGACAGAAAGGTCAGATTCGGAATGGGAGGGGGAGTTGAAGTACTGAGCCACCGGGAGATCAGGTAGGTTAATGCAAAAGCCTTGCATAGTTGACATTGGTCCAAACTCATCCTCAATTGAGAGATATGTTAATCCCTTAAAAATGCCAGCTACGTGCCAAATCTACCCACTTGCCGGTATCTTTCCTCAGGTGATCATGAAAACGTTGACATCCTTACCTTTAGTGTCGTTTAGTGATACAGCGTGGAAACAGGCCCATACGGACCACTGAGCAGCAGTGATCCCCGTACATTAACACAAGCCTACATACACACCAGGGACAATTTGCATTTATACCAAGTATACAAAACCAAGCCAATCAAACTACAAACCTATACGTTTTTGGAGAGTGGGAGGAGGCCGAAGATCAACTACGAGAAAACCCACGCAGGTCACGGGGAGATCGTACAAACTCCGTACAGACAGCACCTGATTGAACCCGGGTCTCTGACGCTGCAAGCGCTATAAAGCAGCTACTCTACTGCTGTGCCACCGTGACGCCCTGGAACTCATGTTTCTAGGTTCTAGTTCATCCTGATCTGGATAGAGTTGATGTGGAGAGGATGTTTCCACTGGTGGGAGAGTCTGGGATTGAATGGCGGAGTAGACTTGATGTGCCGAATGGCCTAATTTTACTCCCATCACTTATGAACATGAATCCTCTGATAACTTCATGATGGGAAATAATGCATAAAATAAATTTAAGTTTGTTTCCTGATTCATTTTGTTTTTAACTGAAGATAGACTGGAGTAACTCAGCGGGTCAGGCAGCATCCTGGGGGAAAAGGAATAGGAGATGCTGCCTGACCCGCTGAGTTGCTCCAGCATTTTGTGTCTCTCTTTGGTGTATACCAGCATCCGCAGTTCCTTCCCACTCATTTTGTTTCTATATTCTTTACTCTTAAGATTTGAGCTTACAGGCATCCATGCAGAAGTGAAGACTGCTACCATCACACAAATGAGGTAGTCATACAACATGGAAAAAGGCCCTTCAGCCCATCTAATCAATGCCAACCAAGACATTCCATCTAAACTAATCCCATTTGACCAGGTTTGGTCTTTATCCCTCTAAATCTTTTCTATTCACGTGCCTGTCTAAATGTCTTTTAAATGTTGTTATTGGACCTGCCTCAACTACCTCCTCTGGCAGCTTGTTCAGATCTGTGGGAAAAAGTTGCCCTTCAAGTTCCTGCCAAACCTTTCTATGCTCTGCTTAAACCTCTGCTCAATCGTTCTTGATTCCCCTAACCTGGGAAAAAGACTCCGTACATTCACTCTATCTACGCGCCTCATGATTTTATACACCTCTATAAAGATCACCCCTCAGCCTCCAGAGCTCCAAAGAATAAAGTTTAAACCTACCCAACCTCTCCTTATTTCCCAGACCCTCAAGTCCTGGAAATAACCTTGTAAATGCATCGTTTAAGAAAAAACAGCATATGCTGGACAAATCTAAGGTAGACAAAAAATGCTGGAGATACTCACCGGTTGATGCAGCATCTATGAAGAGAAGAAATAGGCGACGTTTCGGGTCCCAAAATTTCGCCTATTCCTTCTCTCCACAGGCGCTGCCTCACCCGCTGAGTTTCTCCAGTAATTTTTGGCTATCTTGTAAATCTTCTCTGCACTTTTCCCGGCTTAATGGCATCTTACCTACAGCAGGGTGATGAAAACGAAACACAGTTTTAGTTTAGTTTAGTTTGGTTAGGTTTAGTGACACAGGCCCTTCAACCCAACAGGTCCGCACCGACCAGCGATCCCTGCACACTAAATGCTACCCTAGGGACAATTTACAATTTACACTCCAGGGACAATTTACAATTATACCAAAGCCAATGAACCTACAAACCTGTACATCTTTGAAGTGTGGGAGGAAACCAGAGATCCTGGAGAGAGAACCCACGCAGGTCATGGGGAGAACGTACAAACGAACAGACAGCACCCGCAGTCAGGATTAAACCCGGGTCTCTGGCGCTGTAAAGCAGCAACTCTACCGCTGCGCCATCGTGCCACCATCTCAAAGAAAAGCAGGGATGCTCTTGCAAAGCCCTGAGCAACAGTTGGCTTCAAGCGGTTCTCCTGAAATGATTGGCGTGGCCATTGATCTCATTGTTGTATCCATTGCCAATCGGCTTCAGTGATAGTCATATTTTTTCAGAGAGTTATTTTACAGTCACATCAAGGTCATGAAAGTACGATGTAAACACAAAATACTCCAACTGTGAGCACTAATAGTTCAGGTGAACTGGAAATGAATGCACAGCCCCACCTTTAATAAATGAGATCTAGTTATGAAATTAGCTTCCGAGAAAAATAACAATGACTTAACAATCAGTAGCTCAATTAGGCTTTGGGGAACACAATATATGGGAACTGTTCAGAACTAGATGGTTAATTAACCTGTTCATTGCCAAGATTTTTTTACACTTTTGACACTCTGACCTCTAAGTATTAAGTAAAGAAGTTGGGAGGTTATGTTGCAGTTGTAAAGACGTTGGTGAAATTGCATTTAGAATATTTTGTTCAGTTCTGGGCACCATGTTATAGGAAATATATTGTCAAGCCTCAGAATAGAAGGATGCACCTTTAGAAAGGAGATGAGGAGGAATTTCTTTAGTCAGAGGGTTTTAATGTGAAAATGACAAAATTCAATGGAGATGTGCTGGGCAAGTTCTATTTCACTCTCTGTTAAATTCTTCCAGTGAATTGGCCTCTACTGCCTTCACAGGCAGAGAATTCCACAAATTCACAACTCTCCAGGTGAATTTTTTTTTCTCATCTCAGTTTTAAATGGCCTCCCCTTTATTCTTAGACTGTGGCCCCTGGTTCTGGACTCCCCTCAACACTGGGGACATTTTTCCAGCATCTAGCTTGTCCAGTCATTTCATAATTTTATATCTTTCTCTAATATCCCCTCTCACCCTTAGGAAATGGATGGGGTATGGATACTGTGCAGGCAGAGATGAGTTTAACTTGGCATTAAGTTCGGCACAGATATTGCGGGCTGAAGGGCCTATTCCTGTGCTGTACTTTGCTTTGTTTGACGTCGTGGAGCAGGTATTTTTAGAACGTGTTTGCAGTGCTATTTTTACTCCTTGGTGAGATGATGAGAATCAGACGTTGTGGTTGATTAGTGTATGGAGGAACTGCTGATGCTGGTTTAAAACGAAGATAGACACAAAAAGCTGGAGTAACTCAGCGGGACAGGCTGCATCTCTGGAGAGAAGGAATGGGTGAATCTCGACCCGTAACGTCGCCCATTCCTTCTCTCCAGAGATGCTGCCTGTCCCGCTGAGTTACTCCAGCGTTTTGTGTCCATCTGTTGTGGTTGATTAAGTCTACTTTGAGTGCAGCCTGAGAACTCTCTTCGGATGTGTAAATAACAAAGATAGCAGATCTAGGAAATGCACTGACCATGTTTAACTGTACTTATCCGAGAACAATTTCCTGGTAAAAATAATAGCAGTTGCATATTTATAGTAACTGCAAAAAAAGATGTCAAAATGCAGGACATTTAGTTCAGAACTAAAATAATTAGGATTCTATAATCCCCTGTAGAAACACATTATTTAGTTTAGAAGTACAGCGCAGAAACAGGCCCTTCGGCCCACCAGATCTGTGCCGACCAGCGATGCCTGCACTCTAACACTATCTTACACACACTGGGGACAATTTACATTCACACCAAGCCAATTAACCTACAAACCTGTACGTCTTTGGAGTGTGAGAGGAAGCCGGAGCTCCCGGAGAAAACCTACGCAGGTCACGGGGAGAACTTACAAATTCCATACAGACAGCACCCGTAGTCAGGATCGAACCGCTGCGCCACTGTGCCGCCTGATAGTCAACACATGTTTCTAGGGCATGGAACAAAACAGGGCGGCATGGTGGCGCAGCAGTAGAGTTACTGCCTTACAGCGGCAGAGACCCGAGTGCGATCCTGACTATGGGTGCTTGTCTGTACGGAGTTTGTACATTCTCCCCGTGACCACGTGGGTTTTCTCCGAGATCTTCAGGTTCCCTCCCACACCCCTAAGAAGTACAGGTTTGTAGGTTAATTGGCTTGGTATAAATGTAAATTGTCCCTAGTGTGTGTCGGATAGTGTTAATGTGCGGGGATTGCTGGTTGGTGCGGACTAGATGGGCCAAAGGGCCTGTTTCCACGCTGTATCGCTAAACTGAACTAAAAACTAAAAAATTGGGTAGGGGTAATATTTACATTTGGTTATTAAACCAAAATGTAGCACATGATCTCAGGCCCCTATAAATGTTTTTCATTATGACAGGGTCGCCAGCTGAAACTAGAATATCTTGCAGAAAAATATTTTTCCCCGACTTCCTCATTTTTTCCCAAAACTTAGAATTCCCACGTTTTTTGATCAGTAAACTTCGTCCTGGCATTTCCTCTTCCACTGAGCACAATGTCCAGTCGATATACAGAGTTTAGAATTGTGCTTCAGTCAATTATGCAAGCGGTTAAACAAGCCCTGAGCCAGGCACCGAAGCAATTACATTTTTCCGTTTTATGCAGTATTCCTTGATCCTTGATCTTTTTGATCCTTGATTCTATCGGTCCTGATTCCAACTATGAACAGAAATTTAACGTTCAGGAAAACATTGTTGTTATTCCACCTCTCTCTCCTCCCTTCACTCAGTGTGCTGATGGATAGTTCTAGCCCTTTATATCCGAGGTAATTGGATCCTGTTCATGTGTGATCCTACACAGTTAGATTGAGTAGGCTCGTTGACTGTGGGGCATCAACATAGCCAAACTACACAAATGTTTTCCAGCATAGGTGCCGACCTCATTCGACGTGGATAAAACTTTATTATATTATATCAGTTTTAGTTTAAGAGATACGGCACGGAAACAGGCCCTTCAGCCCACCAAAGCCATGCCGACCACTAACACTATCCTACACAGACTAGGGGAAATTTACATTTTTACCAAGACAATTAAAGGCCCTGTCCCACTTTCCCGAGTTACTCACAAATTCTCCCGAGTTTTCCCCTTGATTCAAACTCGGAGAATTACGGTAATAGCCAGCCGTAGGTACTCGGGTTTTTTTTTTTTTTACTCGTGGACATTTTTCAACATGCTGAAAAAAACGTCCCGACTTACCTGATGCCCCGAGTACCTACGGTTGGCATTACGAGCCGCTTCGAAATATCTACGGACTCCTACGGACATTCTCCGAGTTTGAATCAAGGGGAAAACTCGGGAGAATTTGTGAGTAACTCGGGAAAGTAGGTCAGGCCCTTAACCTACAAACCTGCGCGACATATCGCGGGGTGATGCCTGCATGGTCATAAGTAGTCGCCCAAAGAGTCGTACCTTTTTCTGGTCACCGCTGGATTTTCAACGTTGAACATTTTCGGCCACCTACTGCGACTATGACGGGTGCCGGAAAATCGCGGGAAAAATTGCCTAAGTGGGACAGGCCTTTTACTAATCAAGATCCTATCAATCTCCGCTTTTAAAATACCCAGAGACTTGGCCTCCACTGCTGGCTGTGACAATGAATTCCACCGATTCACCACCCTCTGGCTAAAGAAATTTCTCCTCATCTCCATTCTAAACTTACCTCCTTTTTATTCTGAGGCTGTGCTCTCCGGTCCTAGACTCTCCAACTACTGGAAACATACTCTCCACATCCACATAAATCTAAGCCTTTCATTATTTGGTAGGTTTCAATGAAGTCCCCTCCTCATCGTTCTAATCTGGCAGCCTTGAAGTGCTCCTCATATGTTAATCTATTAATCCCAGGGATCATTCTTGTAAACCTCCTCTGGACCCTCTCCAACGCCAACACATCCTACCTCAGATATGGGGTCCAAGACTGCTCACTTTGCAGTTTATATGCACACAGCAAGCCACAATGTTCAATCATCGGATAATCTTGTTTTTGGTAAGTTTAAATTGGGGAATGTGTCTTCCAAGATCCCAAAGTGAAGTCCGTCCACAATGGCCATGATCTTCACTGTGAGAAAAGACCAAGAATGGCATGAGAAGGGCATCAATCACTATTAGAAACATAGAAACATATTGTACCCTTTTTTGACCTTATGAAAACCTCTGAAACTGTCCTTCAAGAACTTCTGTGAGGAATGCTTCTCAAACTTGGAATTGATAGGGTGAATGCACAGAATATTTTACCCAGACTAGGGGAATCAAAAACCAGAGGATACAGGTTACAGGTGAGAGGGGAAAGATTGAATTGGAACCCATGGGGCAACTTTTTCAAACAGAGCGTGGTGTGTATATGGAACGAGCTGCCAGAGGAGGTAGTTGAGGCAGGTACAATAACAACATTTAAAGGACATTTGGACAGGTACATGGATACGAAACGTTTAGAGGGATGTGGGCCAAACATGGGCAGATGGGACTAGTGTAAATGGGGCACCTTGGCTGGCATGGGCAAGTTGGGCCGAAGGGTCAGATTCCGTGCTGTATGACTATGTCTACGATTCTCTGACTATGATTATACCTCCATGAAATTTGTCCCCGTCTGTTACAAGGAAGCTATAATTCTAACCAGTTAGACCCGTCTTTACAACCACCAGGTATTTCAGATGTTTTCCATTTACTGTAACTCTGGCCTCAAATTCTGACCGTCTTTTAATTTACCGCCACCATTAATTTCTTTTCATAGAATGTTAGACCTGCTGTCAACGTCAAAGAAAGGTCATGTCCCTTCCATTGCCTCCGGCTTTTAATAGAACTGTGGCCAAAGCCAAGGTTGTGGTCACCCAGCATCACATTACAATGAGATTCATAGGTCCATTAGTCATGGGAGCAGAATTAGGCCATTCAGCCCATCAAGTCCAGTTACTCCAGCATTTTGTGTGGTAATGTGATGGCACTTGGCAGTTACTGTAATTGTTGAAAGTAATGCTGAGGAGGATTGGAAAAGAAAGACAAGGCTCTCGAGTTCTGGAAGCTCAAGAACGAGGGAATAGGCCGCGGTATGGACAGACCCCATAATTTTGAGATCTTTGCAAAGAATGCACTTGGTTTAGTTTAGAGATACAGCGCAAAAATAGGCCCTTCAGCCCATCGAGTACGTGCCGACCGGCGATCCCCGCACACTAACACTATCCTACACACGCTAAGGAAAATGTACAATTTTACCAAGCCTATCAGCCTACAAACCTGTACGTCTTTGGAGTGTGGGAGGAAACCAGAGCTCCTGGAGAAAACTTAGGCAGATCACGGGGAGAACGTACAAACTCCGTACAGACAGCACCCGTAGTCAGGATCGAACCCGGGTCTCCAGCGGTGTAAGGCACAACTCTACCGCTGCGCCATTGTGCCGCCCTGTATGTGGACAATTCAGCTGTGGGTGGGAAGGAGGGGTGGGGACGCTGATTGGTCTGAGGCAAGTGAGTTAGTTTAATTCATTCTATTAGTCTCCCGTGCATACAGGAGAAATACAGGATCTCTATTCCAGTGGGATACATGATGGGAATGCATGACAGAAGGAAATAAAAGGGCTTTACTTCATTCTCTGTTCCAACACAGGCAAGCTGTAGATTTTCAGTAAATGGGTTTGTAAATCAAAACAGATGGCACAGTTTAGTTGTGGCGAACTGTGTTGTAACTCATGCTGGCGGGCAGATACTAAAGCTTTAGGGAATACTTCAGCAGAAAACCATGTCTTTTGCAGTGTATGTGTTACAGTGGTAAAAATCACAAGACCCTTTGAGTCCCACTTCCCTCTCTGCTGAATTCCTAATGTGCCATCTAAGGCACAGAGTCAACAATGATTTTATAAAATGGCCTATCAGACTGTATTTGGCCCCAAGGCCAATTCCTGTTTCTGCTTCTTATCTTCTTATCTGTACAGTCTTGAGGAACCACGTAGCAGTTTTAACCTTCATCAAAAGGATCTATTCCTCACATGATTCTATATACTTCTTTGATCTTCAATGGTGTATAAAATCATGAGAGGAATTGATCGGGTAGACGCACAGAGTCTCTTGCCCAGAGTTGGGAAATCGAGAACCAGAGGACAAAGGTTTGTGAAGGGGAAAAGATTTAATAGGGTAACTTTTTCACACAGAGGATGATGGGTGTATGGAACAAGCTGCCAGAGGAGGTAGTTGAGGCTGGGACTATTGCAACGTTTAAGAAACAATTAAACAGGTACATGGATAGGACATGTTTAGAGGGATATGGGCCAAATGCGGGCTAGTGTAGATGGGATATGTTGGTTGGTGTGGGCAAGTTGGGGCCGAAGGGCCTGTTTCCATGATATATGTCTATCACACAAAATAATGCAAGGTAGAAATATTTTGAAGAAGATGATCAGCCCAAAACATGAACGTATCACCACAAAATCTGACCATTTGATACGACAACTCATCCTATTAATTATTTTCTTTATCCACCTTAGAAATGCCTTTAGTTTAGATTAGTAATCCAGTATGGAAACAGGCCCTTCGGCCCACCAAGTCCACGCTGACCATCGCTCCTGTACATTAGTTCAATGTTATCTCACTTTCGCATCCTACACATGAGGAGTAATTTAATAGGAATCCGAGGGGTAACTTTTTTACACAAAGGTTGGTGGGTGGATGGAACAAGCTGCCAGAGGAGGTATTTGAGGCAGGGACTATCCCAACGTTTAAGATGCAGTTAGACAGGTACATGGATCGGATAGGTTTGGAGGGATATGGGCCAAAAGCTGGCAGGTGGGACTAGTGTAGCTGGGACATGTTGGGCCAAAGGGCCTGTTTCCATACTGTATAACTCTATGATTCTATGACTTTAATTTACAAAAGCCAATTAACCAACAAACCTGTTCATCTTTGGGATGTGGGTGGAAACCGGAGAAAAAAGGTTACAGGGAGAACGTACACACTCTAGGCAGACAACGTCCGAAGTCAGGATTGAACCTGTGTCTCTGGCGCCGTAAGGCAGCAACCCTATCATTGCACCACAGTGCAGACAGCACCCGTAGTCAGGATTAAACTCATGTCTCTGGCGCCGTAAGGCAGCAACTCTACCGCTGCGACACCCTGCCACCCACATGCTTGTCACCCAATTAAATAGTTTGATCTTCCATAGACCCGGAGAGAATTTCAGCAGCAGAATTTACGCTTGATGTGTCAATTGAATCCGAGGCAACAAATCTGCCCCTTAATCTGTGTCCGAAGGAAATAGCTGTTTTCTTGCGCAATGAACAACTTGCCAGAAGGAAAGGGTATTGTTTTTATAGGGATGTTCCTATTGACCAGTTACAGGAATACTTGCTGACAACCATTATCGTTAATTGAGTGATGTCCAACATCAAGGCTGTTGCCTAATGCACAGCATTTGATGGAGGTCATCATTCATTGTTTAGTTAAATATCAGCTCCAGGTTTCCTGCTAATTTGCTGGAAGCACCAATTCACTGGAGTGAGCTTCCTATTTCTTGCACACACACATTTTGCTCTTTCGCTGGCTTGCTGCACCAATACGTTGGCCGATACCTACAGAAGCAATTTGAAGTTATTTGTGCGACTTTCATGGTAGATCATCATTTAATAGAATGGGCATGATCGAATGGGCGGACGGTGGCGCAGTGGTACAGTGGCTGCCTTACAGCGGCAGAGACCCAGGTTCGATCCTTTGTCCGGGTGCTCCGGTTTCCTACCACACTCCAAAACCGTGCAAGTTTCTAGGTTAATTGGCTTCGGTAAAATTGTAAATTACAATAGACAATAGACAATAGGTGCAGGTCAGGAGTAGGCTTAAAAATCTTATATGCTTCAATAAGATTCCCTCTCCTCCTTCTAAATTCCAGAGTCCACAAGCCCAGCCAATCCATTCTATCAACATATGACAGTCCTGCCATCCCGGGAATTAACCTTGTGAACCTACGTTGTACTCCCTCAATAGCAATGTCCTTCTTCAAATTTGGAGAGCAAAACTGCACACAATACTCCAGGTGTGGTCTCACTAGGGCCCTGTACAACTGCAGTAAGACCTCTTTGCTCCTATACTCAACTTCTCTTGTTATGAAGGCCAACATGCCATTAGTTTTCTTCACTGCCGGCAAGGGACTAATGGGGCTGTCCCACTTACGTGACTTTTTCGCCATGTCGCCAGGGTGTCGCCTGTATGGTCGTGAGTCGTCTCCTCAGTTGCCCAAAGAGTCGTAGCGTCTTTCGGGCCACCGCTGAATTTTAAACATGTTGAAAATTTTCGCCGACCTGCAACGACCAATGACGGGTGTCGGTAGTTGCCAAAAAAGTTGTGTAAATGGGACAGGCCCATAATTGTCCCGTAGTGCGTGTGTAGGATGCTGTTAGTGTGTGGGGACCATGGATTTGCTGGGCCAAAGGGCTTGTTTCCGCGCTATATCTCTAACTTGAAACTAAATTAAAGCAAAATAGAAAATGAGCAAGCGTAGAACACCCGTGTAAAAATGTAATAATCGTGATTGTTTAGATTAGTTTAGAGATACAGCATGGAAACGGGATCTATGGCCTACCGAGTTCATGCCCATTAACAATCACCCATTCACACCAATTCTATATGATTCCACTTTCTCCTCCACTCCCTACACACTAGCGGCAATTTACAGAGGCCAGTTAACCTACAACCCCCGCACGTTTTGGGGATGTGGGAGGAAACCGGTCACAGGGAGAACGTGCAAACTCCACACACAGACATCACCCGAGGTCAGGATTGAACCCGGGTCCCTGGCATTACCAGCTGCGTAGAAGTACATTATGAACAAAGTCACAAAGTGCTGGAGTTACAAAATAAGACACAAAGTTCCAAAATGACAAAAAGGGCACAAAGTACTGTAGTAACACCAGAAGGCACGGTGGCGCAGCGATAGAGCTACTGCCTTACAGCGCCAAGACCCGGGTTCGATCCTGACTGCGGGTGCGGTCTGTACGGAGTTTGTACATTCTCCCTGTGACCTGCATGGGTTTTCTCCGAGATCTTCGGTTTCCTCGCACACTCCAAAGACGTACGGGTTCGTAGGTAAATTGGCTTGGTAAAATTCTGAAAAATGTAAATTGTGCTTAGTGTGTGTAGGGTAGTGTTAGTGTGCAGAGATCGCTGGTCGGTATGCACTCAGGGGGCCGAAGGGCCTGTTTCCGCGCTGTATCTCTACACTAAACTAAACTAAGAGGGTCAAAAAAACCCAAAGTAACTCAACAGGTCAAATGTAATGAAAATTAATTTTATAAAATGTCATGAAAATCTAATTTATCAAATGTAATGAAAATCAGAGGAAGAATGGTTCTAGGACTTTATGCCAAAATAATATTTGGCTCAGAATGTTTCTTTTCAACCGAAAAATCTTTCCCCTGAAGCCAAATAAATTAATTGATAGATCTTTACTACAGATTAGATCTCAGTGTTGAATGGTGCAATCATTACATATCAACATTGTTCACTTTCACAAACAATCAGTGAACTACATTCAAACTACATTAGACAGGTTGGTAAATATCCCATCAGATAAGAAAAATTGAAACACAGAAAATAGCTGCAGGAGTAGGCCATTCAGCCCATTGAGTCAGCACCGCCATTGAATATGATCATGGCTTATCATCCAAAATCAGCACCCCGTTCCAGCTTTCACCCCACATCCCTTGATTCCGTTAGCCCTAAGAGCTAATGGGTGGCACAGTGGCGCAGCGGTAGAGTTGCTGCCTTGCAGCGAATGCAGCGCCGGAGACCCAGGTTCGATACCGACTACGTGTGCTGTCTGTACGAAATTTTTACGTTCTCCCCATGACCTGTGTAGGTTTTCTCCGAGATCTTCGGTTTCCTCCCACACACCAAAGACATACAGGTATGTAGGTTAATTGGCTTGGGTGTAGGATGGTGTTAATATGCGCGAATCGCTGGTCGGCGTGGACCCGATGTGCTGAAGGGCCTGTTACCGTGCTGTATCTCTAAACTAAACTAAAAAACTAAGCTATATCTAACACTCTCTTGAAAACATCTAGTGAATTGGTCTCCACTGCCGTCTGTGGTAGAGATATTCTTCAATTACTGAGGCAAGCAAACCTTTAAAGGGTTTGAACGGGGGTTTCTACTTAATTGATGAACTTTGTATCTAATTAGGAGAGCAATGTCATGGTAATGTTATTAAAAACAGAAATTTGATTAATGATCTGGAGACATTCCCGATCATTCCACCAAAGCCGCAGAGGGATTTGCCTTCAATAAATTAATTAATTCTGGAATGCCGATGGAATACATATGGAGTAAAGGCAATTACTGACATGAGCCATTTCATTAATGCTTTTCAAGAAAGGGAATCCACCTCTTTAGCCAGAGGGTGGTGAGTCTATGGAATTCTTTGCCACAGAAGGCTGTGGAGGGCAAGTCAGTGGATATATTTAAGGCAGATAAATGGATGTTTGATTAGTACGGATGTCACAGGTTATGGGGAGACGGCAGGAGAATGGGGTTAGGAGGGAGTGATAGATCCGCCATGATTGAATGGCGGAGAAGACGGGCCGAATGGTCTAATTCTGCTCCTATCTCTTAAGATCTTATGATCTTTTCCATCCCAGGTTGAAATGTTCAGGTTTAGGTTTGTCACGTGTACCGAGTTTTGAAGGATGAGGGGAAAACCTCATTGAAACTTACCGAATAGTGAAAGGCCCGGATACTGTGGATGTGAGAAGGATGATTCCACTAGTGGGAGAGTCTAGGACCAGAGGTCACAGCCTCAGAATAAAAGGACGTTCCTTTAGGAAGGAGATGAGGAGGAATTTCTTTAGTCAGAGGATGGTGAATTTGTGGAATTCGTTGCCACAGAAGGCTGCGAAGGCCAAGTCAGTGGATATTTTTAAGGCAGAGATAGATAGATTCTTGATTAGTACGGGTGACAGGGGTTATGGGAGGAAGGCAGGTGAATGGGGTTTGGAGGGAGAGATAGATCAGCCATGGTTGAATGGCAGAGTAGGCATGATGGGCCAGATGGCCTAATTCTGCTCCTATCACTTATGAACATACAGTGAACAGCTTTTGTTTGTGTGCTATCAAATCAAATCAGATAATGACACCCTTGAATACAATCACACTAAGCCCAAGTCCAAAAGATAGAGCAAGGAGAAAGACACCAGAATATAATTCTCAGCATTGCAGCGCAACAGTTCCATGGACAAAGTTCAATGTCCGCAATGAGGTAGGTTGGAAGATCACCCTAGCTGATGGAAGGACTGTTGAAAAGTATGATAACAGAGGGAAAGATGTTATTGCTGATCCTGGTGGTACATGCTTTCAAGCTTCTGTATCTTCTGCCCAACGGTCTGAAGAAGGGTCTCGACCTGAAATGTCACCCATTCCGTCTCTCCAGAGATGCTACCTGCCCCGCTGAGTTACTCCAGCTTTTTGTGTCAATCTTCTGCCCAACGGGAGCAGGGAGATGAAGGAATGACCTGGGTGGGAATTCTCCTTTCCCAACTACTCCTGTGACTGCACTAATGGCAAAATAGCGGACTGTTTTTAGTGTTAGTTTTAGAAATACAGCGCGGAAACAGGCCTTTCGGCCCATCGAGTTTGCTCCGACCAGCGATCCTTGTATGCCAACACAATCCTACTCACTGTGGACCATTTACAATCTTTACCAAATGTATTTATAATACATACCAATCTGTGGGTTAATTGGATTTGGAAAAGATTGTAAATTGCGTGGGAGGAAACTGGAGCTCCCAGAGAAAGCCCACGCAGTCACAGGGAGAACGTACAAACTCCATACAGATAGCACCCGTACTCAGGATTGAACCCAGGTCTCTGGCGCTGTAAAGCAGCAACTGTGCCACTGTGTTGCCATTGCTACAATTTTTAAGGATAATAATCAGCAAGTGAAGAGAGAGAGAAGGAAGGGTGGAAAGAGCGAGGGGGAGAGATGGGGGAGGTGGAGATAGAGAGGACGAGTTACAGGGTTAATGTTTCAATTGATAGTCTTTTGTACGGTTAGAGAAGAAACAAATTTTCTGATGCAGAGAAACAGGAGGTGGGAGGAGAGAACAGGGGGGGAATATCTATAAAAGGCTGGAAGACAGGAAAAAATAGATGCCAAACAGAGATAACACACCAGAGATACTGTGTACAGGATTTACTACTTGACAGAAAGTCAAGAGATCAAGAATGTTTAATTGTCACACGTCACACAGAGCAATGAGATTCCTATCCAGGTGAGGTTAGCAGAAGTGTCAATGGGAGGAGGGGAACGCTATTCTGGAATTACCAGAAGGAATAAAAAAATGTGAATGCCTGGAAATGTGAAATGAAATGTGTTGCCAATGGATCACGTAATGCTGGGTTTAACCAGCACCACAGATCCTGATCATTTGCAATTGTTGAAAGTGGGTGTTGACCCTGGAAGGCTGCAAGGTGCCTGGTCGAAAGGTGAGGTGTTTTACCTGGAGCGTACGTTGACAACATGATTCATGGCATTGAGAGGCATCCTCATCAGGCCCCTTGATCCTCGGGGTCTTCAGCCTTTGTCCCATTTTACACACATTTTTACACTTCTTTACTTAAGTATCTAAACCCCTCTCCCCTGACATCAGTTTTCTGAAGAAGGGTCATTCCCGGCCCGAAATGTCGCCCAAGTATCCCCTCTCTATGTCGCCCATTCCCTCTCTACAGAGGCTGCCTGCCCTGCTGAGTTACTCCAACATTTTGTGTCTACTCACCTCCAGAGGTATCCCACTGGGGCAAAGTCTGAGAGAGATTTTTAGATTAGAATAATGGATGGGAGATAAGTCGGACCACATCATACCACAACTCGAGAGCAGTGCTGAACTTAGGAAGAAACTGCAGAAGCTGATTGAAACCGAAGACAGACACAAAATGCGGGTATAATGTAGTCATAGAGTGATACAGTGTGAAAACAGGCACTTCGGCCCAACTTGCCCACACCCGCCAACATGTCCCAGCTACGCTACCTGCTTTTGGTCCATATCCCTCCAAACCTGTCCTATCCAAGTATCAGTCTAAGCGCTTATCAAATGTTGGGATAGTCCCTGTCTCAACTACCTCCTCTGGAAGCTTTTCATACACCTACCACCCTTTAAAAAGTTACCTCTTAAAAATACTTCAAACAAAAAACATTGAAATCATACTTCTACAATGCACTAAAACATGATTTTAATACATCAAATTTCAAAAGGTCCCTACCGTGGGAGGGGGGACACCCCCTCTCACACCCTCCCCCAGTGGTCAGTGATTGCTCAGCCCCCCCCACTTTCAAAAACGCTCCACGGCCCCTGGTTCAGACGGAGAGCACTGCCAGTTGCGAGCGGGGAACTGAGGCCAGTTGTCCATGATGTCTGGATCCCAATGCTCAGCGCTTCATGTTTCAGAGTTGGCTAATGTTATTGATTTGTAATTAGCCCGATTTGTAATTAGTTGACAAAACCTTAACTTATTAATCCGGAATATCCAGGGGGATGGGATAAGTGTAATATTAAAATGACATGCAAGGTGTCAGGCTGTCTGTCACAACATATGGCCCCGATAACCCATTATTTCCTTCAGTTAAATATTGGGAATGTAGCACTATTGTCATTTGCCACTCAACCATTATGATTGTTTACCTCACTGACTATTTCTAAACCCCCACGTAGATGAACATCCTCAAGGAGTGTAATCAGATGGAAACTGATTCAGATGCGATGTTTAAAAGCTTGTTCA